>NC_091455.1:62260237-62560237 GCF_027789765.1 Dendropsophus ebraccatus
TATTCTACCTGTCACTTTTGTTTAAAGGGCTGCCGTAATGATGTACTGTACCTGTATACCACACAAAACCTATGAGGTACTTTATAGGTATGTGGCCATGTTATCCCTTGTATGTGCTTGTATAGATCTTTTATTGACCCTGACTGAATATAGAATATATCTAATCAAGTCCAGGTCAGTATTTGGCCCATCACTGGTATATGAATATGTGCACGAGACATTAATGATGCTTATGAAGTTATGAACTTGTCGGTGCCGCTATTATATTTGTGAATCCATTGTCCTGAATTTAAGAGTCGTTATCTGGGGGGGGGGAAAGAAAGTAAATAAATCAATATGATGATTATATATTATGTTGGTGCAATATACAAGTAGCATTTCTAGAAGGTTATTCTGTATCAGATTGGTAAACATTGTATGTGATCATTTTATAATGAAAGTATTAGTGAAGAGGAATCTAACCTGCTGATAGCCCCCTATAGCACCCAGGACGCTGAGGAGGAAGGTATGCTTCTTACCCTCCTGCTCGGCGCTGTTAGTCGGCATAATCTTTTACTTATTGATAAAGCTCCCTTGATTCCAGAGTAGATAAGTATTTTATGACCCATGTTTCATGTCATCACTGCACAAAAAGCTGACACACAAAAACACCATCCCTTGCCAAAAATAGAACAAAAAACCTTTCCATCCTTTTAACACTAAGTATGGCATTACTTTGAGGTCTGGCCTAGGATGTGTGCAGACACCTAAGTCTCCGTATAATCCTGCACTGTAGAACCAACCCAATAGAAATTGTGGCCTCTTGCATGCTGTTTAGTAAGCAATCGAAAACAATAATTCTTTTAAAGGGCTGTCATTGAATAGCTAATGCTACCTTTATCGTACACCCTGATGCCCTCCTGCTCCTGAGGGATAATACTTACATTCTCTAGCACATCCAGCTCATTCGGTGTTGACATTGGCTTCTTTTTCAGGCAGAACACGATAACAAGTGTGACTATTAGCATAGCTACAAATACAGCCACTGAGGAGGATACGGCAATCACCACTGTGTCTTGGCTGGAAACTTTGGTCTGACATTTGTCTCCAACGTACCACCAGTCTTTAGTTACTTTGCACCTATATAGAGAGAAGATATTAATTGCATTCTGTACTCAGGGGCGAGACCATCACTTTGTATACTGAATACCTGCATCTGAAAATAGAGCAAATAAAGGGCAGATTTATTACATTTAGTTATTTTCTGCTTGTGCCTATACTGGAGGCAGTGTCTGTCCTATGTCTTCTAACTTTTATTTTTAATCTTGGCAGCATCTTTTAATGCCAGAATTAGTTGTTGTTTTTTTTTATATGCTAAATATTATAGTCAGCATTAAATGTAACTACAGTATATAATGCCTCATAATCATGCATGTATACAGAACTCTAGCTTACTCCTTATGGTGATCTCAGTATCAAGTCTGCTGCTATAATCTCCTCTTCCCTCTCTTCATTCTGTTGACACTGACCTCTTTTTTTTTTTTTTTTTCTTCAATTAAATTTGCAGCATTATAAGTAGAGATGAGTGAATGGACAATAATAATAAAAAATCTCTGCAATCTGCTTATCAGCCGACTGCCTTTTAGCTTCCCCCAGTTTCCAAGGACTGGGTCCAGCTTTTCCCAACACCAGGAGCGAAGCGGCCCTGAATTAAAAGGCAGCAGGCTGATAAGCAAACTGCCGAGATAACTAAGCCATTCGCTAAGTTATTACTGTAAATTCGCCCATCTCTAATTAGAAGTGTAGTCTTTCTCTAAAAAGACAACTAAAAACACCAAATTTGGCACTTTTTTTGTTTGTTTTTTTTCTAGTCAAAAACGCTGCTGTCAGTGAGGACTGTGAGGTTCTAATGGAACAGCTGCTCAGTTATCTGTATGATGCAGTATAGTGCTTTGTGCTCTAACCAGTCTCTTCTAGTTTATACCAGTAAACTAACTACTCTCGCCCGCTAACATTAGTACATGCAGAAAATAATATAGGTAGTACCTGCAAGCTGGCCGATCATATTCCAACACACAGATGCCATCGTTTCTACACCCATAGTTAGTACATAATCCTGGTTTAACTGTTGATCCAGGTGCTTGTGATGGGGACGTTATCACCCCTGATCCTGTTGTTCCTGTACCTGCTGTTGCTATTGTCGATTTTCCTGATGCTGATGTTCTTGTCCCTGGTGGTGTTGTCATTGTTCTTGTCACTGGTGGTGGTGTGCTTGTCCGGGGTGGTGGTGTTCTTGTCTGCAATGTTGTACTTTTTCCCACTGTTTTCGTGGTTTGTCTCTCTTGTGTTACTGATGATGTTGTTGTCCCTGCTGTGGTTGTGGTCTGTGTCCTTGGAGATACTGTATTTGTCCCTGGTACTGTTGTGGTTTGTGTCCCTGTTACTGTTGTAGTTATTGGTGAAGTGGATGGAGGTATTGGCTGAGTGGTATTTAGATATGTAACATCTAGTAAAATATGAAAGATATGAGGACATCAGTAACAATTTATGGATTGCTATTGGTATTGCATACTTCATGTCAAATATTTGGTTTGTCTTTGGATATTAAATATTTTATAAAATTTAAAATAACTAGTCCAGATACGTAGACTATGTGGATGCTGCCTTTGGCCTGCAAAATACCATGAGTCTGAAAACTGTATAACTTTTTTCTTCAGCAATTTTTTATAACATAGAAATCAAACTTGTCTGGAATCACGTTTTCTGTTTTAACATGTTCATTATAATTTGTTTTCAGTGCCTGACAAACTCCCTGTTCAAGGCTTTGACATATACTCCTTCTATAGCTAGGCAACATAATACAAAGGAAAATCTTCAATGGGAGTCAAGGCTGGACTGGGACTGAAAATCACCCCTGGCACTCACGCCCTGTGAGTGGAGCTAAATTGTAATGACATAGACAGCTTATGGGCGATGTGACGCTGTTTTTGGAAGATAGCAACTACTGTGTTCCCTTTTTCCAAGACTATCTCTGCATAGATATAAACTTTTAGTCATTACTAGGCAATATATTGTATCCCTCACATTCGCATAGCTCCCCTTGTAGCGTTGGTGACATAGTGTAGCCCCCACATAGTATAACCCCAATATAGCATAGGTCCCCTGTGTTTCTTGCACTGTGCAAAAAAACAAAAGTATACTTCTGTGGATCCAGCAACATCTCTCTGTTCTGAGACACCAGTGCCATTAGCTGCTCTTACAAGTCCACTGAGCGTCTGGGACAGGTTATCTGATGCACACTGGCCCCAAAAGCTTGCCGCTTTAGTCCCACGCGCGTGCACTTCTCTCCTCTCCTGCTCGGCGGTCTATGTTCTGGAGGGGCCCCTTGCAGAGTGACAGGCAGTCCTCCCAATAATAATCTGGCAGCCCAGTGGGCATTTGCAGATTACCATCCAGGAATGATGGGACTGTTCTTCTGTGGGCCATAGAAGAACTCCACCCCCCCCCTTCCACAACAGAACTAATAGGGTATATATAGGGTAATAAAATATCTAATATTTAATAATAACATTGGTAAGACAGTTTTCTATGCACGTTTATGCCATATGCCTTCAAACAAAAGCCATACAACGCAATACCACCATACAAGGAAAAACATTATCATTCCTATTACCATATCATACTACATACAAGAGACAAATAATACTAACTAACCACACCATGATTACCAGATAGTGATTAGATCATATCAATATACATTAACAAAATTCAATAAACCAATAATACCAATCTCCTTCTATAAAGTGACACATACTGAAGTAGATCGGCTCTACACAAGTTCTGAAGCCCAAATAAAGTAGTGCAAATGTCTGTGAAATAGCATTAACCGCAAAACAAGGAGGGCACTTCTGGAAGCACACATACACTAAAGGCAAAAAAAATAATAATGTCAAAGCAATGCGGAGATACTTTTTGGCATTTTTTTTTTTTTTTTTTTTGAAGCTAGAAAAACACTACAAAAAAGCAGTGTGTGAAGCTACCCTAATGCCCACTGGATTACTTCTAAAGGCAGACTTGGCACACCAACTTTTAAGATGGTGGTGGCTACATCTGTATTTATTGCATGATCAATACATAAGGAAACTGCAACATCTTAATATACAGCGTACACAATTCCTTTTTCAAGATTTTTAATTCTTACTTGTAGAACTAGAGCTACAGGACTCTGTTCACACCACATTTTTTGCAGTAAATTAAAACTCCTAGTACAGATGAATGCAAAACATATGCCTATGCTTTTCTCCCCAACATCTCCGGGGAGAGTTGGCAGCCCAACGTGCACATTAGATGGTTAGCTGGTCCTACTGAAATTGGAGGGTTTGGCGAATATGTCTAATATGTACGTCAGGAAAAGGTTTCCTTTGTGTTTAGTGACGTAATGACACCTTGCACTATTGGTTCCAAACCACCAATTGCAGCAATTTACAGTACAAATAAATGATGCTCTTATATTATAATAGATTTTGCACAGTTATGGCAAGATCTGCAGCAGTAATACTGCAGCCACATATGCACGCGGCATAGTACATTCAAATGTGCTGTCATGTCATACTCACCCTCCACTGATAACAACATAAATGCATCTCCACCTTTGAGAAAATCTCTGCTCAGAACTCTGTCATGTGTGATATATGCTGAGGTCCCAAGTCCTGGTCCACGGAAATACTGCGTTCCATTAGGAAAGGTAGCAGGAGAGCCCACAAGCTCTGGTTTATCCCAGAAATATTTATTGCCTAAAATAAAAAATACATCTATATTTAAAAGGATAAACATTGAGCAAGCACTAAATTGCTTGAGTGTTGTGAATGGAGTCTATGGCATGGGCGGAAATGCACACGTCCACCAGAGTCCGGAGGCAGGTGCGAGCTGCAGAATCTGCAACGGGTTTTCCGTCACAATTCTGTAGTGTGCAGGTACCCATAGATATGAACATAGCATTACCCCATGGTGTTTAATTGGATTTCCGCTATGATGTTCACACGGCGGAATTTCTGTTTGGAATTTTCTGCTGTGGATCCTCTTTCTGGCTCAAGAATTGAAATGTCAATTTTTTTGGGGGGGATTCCACTAGCGAAATCCTATAGAAGTCAATGGGGCTTGAATTCTGCCAGAGCAGAATAGGCAAGGAATTTCAAGCAGAAAACTTTCCTCTTCAGTTCCTTGCTTACTACTTGCAGCAGCGCTGCTGCTCTGTACGCGCTGAAGAATGAACATGTTCATTCTTCAGCGCGGACAGGGCAGGTGCGCGCGCCTCCCATAGACTCCCATTATGAGCGGGTGGCTAACGGCATTCCGCGGCGGACAATTCCGTCGCGGAATTCCGCTACCTTTCCTCAGTGGGAACGGGGCCTTAGTGTGAACATACCCTAAAGTGGCAGTTGGGCAGACACTTGAAGTCTTAAACCCTTTGTTTTTATTTACTTTAAAAAAAAAAAAAAAAACAGCACCAGCCTATTACTACCAGGGTTGGAAGGGCTCTTTATTTCAGATTACTGTAAACCTGGAATATTTCTTGTAGTACAACTCACCTGTCATGTGATCGGGATCTGTGGTAATGCTCCTCAGGTTTGACATGCGCTTTCGGATATCTGGGTGTTGATCCATGAGAGTCATGGCTGCCTGTCTGAGAGAACATGGCCATTGTAGGCCGTCGTCATTTTCTCCAGAGATTAGATGGAAATAGATCCCTAGGTCATAAAGCTTTTCTCCTGAACTGTTGGCTTTAAGTTGTACTTGAAAAGCATAACCATCATTAGAATAGAAGCGGGGGCTGAAAAGACTTGTGTTTTCACTGTTCAGCTGGTTAGTGAAGTTTCTGATGTGCCAGATATGATGTGGGCACTTTGCCTCTGATACATTGATGTCATCAAGTGCAATTCCTCCTCTGGAGCTTCCATTGCCTTTGACCCCTTCGAAGACTATACGGAACTTGTTATTCATGGATAAAGAGACGTGATACAGTTGCCAGTAATCTGCTGGCTGATCTGGAAAGAAGAATTCATCATAAAATAATATTAGCAATAATTCTCAGCCTGTAGCCATTTTGGATCCAAGATTTATAGTCATTTAGTGTTTAATAAAAAAAAAATTTAAACTAAACTTCAACATTTTGTAAAAAATAAATAAAAATGAAATAAAATTTTTTCTATGAGCCAGTTCACACGGAGTAAAACTGGCAGAAATTCTGCGATGAAACTCTCTGCCGCCGAATCATGACAAACTCGGTGTAATACTAGCAATGTATGGGAGGGCTCGCACGCCTCTTCTCTCAACGTGGAAGAACTGACGAGCCCTCCCATACACTGCCAGTATTACACTGAGTTTGGCGGGATTCCACATCGGAGAGTTCCTGTGCTGAATTTCTGCCAGTTTTACTCCATGTCATTCTCTGCTTGTAAGAAATATATAGTCATGCAACTTAAATAAGTTTTAATTCATATTTACAATATGTCTACTTTACATCAACATTCCTTTCTTTCAACCGCAGCGCAGTCTATACCCTGCCGCCAGCCTGCCCCCAGTGTGATGAAACCCCCTCCCCTCTGTGTCGCAGCTCCATTACAATCAAGCCCACCTCCAGTGCTTTTGATGTTAAAATCTTAAAACAATGCACCTGATGATACATTCGCTTTAAAGGAGTTATCCAATGTTGCACAACTTTAAAAATATTTCTGCTATTGTCTAAAAAACAATAAACAGCCTATACTTACCTGAGAGATCATTCTGGGGGCTCTCTGAAACATGACTGTTTAAGTGCAGATATGGAAGTTACTTTACTGCAGTTTTGTTGGAAAGCGGGCCCTGGATTGTTTATTTTATTGTGTGGGAACCTATTTATTTCTGTGGATTTGAATAATACTTGCAAATAAGTATAGAATAAAACGCTCAGATAAAATTTTATTTAAAAAAAAAAGTAATTTTAGTTATCTCACACTTGGTTAAATATTGTTGAAGGAACAAACCTTTAACAGTGGTGATGAAGAGGAGTGTGCCATTTGGAAAGTCCTTTGTGTATTCTCGGATCCATATGTTGAGTTGGTCACTTTCATGTCCATTGTGGTAATAAAAGAATTCCAAGCACTGAAATCCTCGCTTTGGGTAATAAAGTCGGCTTTCCAGCAGTGCGTTATCCCCAGTATCCAATGGTTCTGGGTTGAAGTACATAAACTGACCACCTGTGCGAAACAAATTGCCAACGTTAATTTATAAGAATATCATATATATTTTACTTTCTAGACAAAGCATTTTAAAATTTGTAGAAAACTTGGAATCCAAAAATTTCTAGTAGATGCTTAAAACGTCACTGTCATTTTATAAACACGTCTGATAGGTCATGCAGTCACAGTGTGGGGAGAAGACAGTAGGGTTATTGTAGGTTGTAGCCTAGTCGGAAAAGATGGGTTTTCAAGTTGCTTTGATTGTGGGTGAGAGCCGGATGTGCTGGGGAAGTGGGTTCCAGAGTATGGTGGAAGCTCAGTACTTGCCTTATAACAATTAATTTGGGTCCAAAATTCTGTTCTTTGTCCTTTTCTAACAAAGAGTTCCAAATCCCCTGCATAGCCCCAACATTAAAGATTCTAAAATTATTATGTTAATTTGTTTTCCCTAAGACCCATTGGCATCACAACATATGGGGTAAATTCGCCCCTGCGAGCCCCTGGGACGAATGAATATTTAATGAAAAAATAACAATTAAATTTTAATCCCCTCCTCCATGAGGTATAAATAGGCTCCACCTCCCCCTAGACCTCAGTCTAGTTATAAAGAAACATAAAACACAGGGAGGGAGTCTTGTGATGCCAATGGGTCTTAGGGAAAACAAATTAACATAATAATTTTAGCTTCCCTTACGTCCCATTGGCATCACAACATATGGGGAATAGCAAGCATTATCCCCAATGGGCGGGTTATTTATTACGTCCGCATTAAGAACAGATCTTGCAAAGGTTGTTCTTGACAAGAAAGAAGTATCCAGCTTGAAATATCCCCTTGTTCTTTCCTGCGAAAGGGATAAAGAAATTCTCGTCTTTACGAAAATCACCTACTCTATGTAGATAGATCTTGATAGCTCTGGATACGTCCAATAAAGAAAGATCCAAGTCTTCTTTAGATGATCCAGTAGGAGAAAATACAGGCAATACTATTGGCTGGTTGATGTTGGCGAAGTAAAAAAAGACTGAGGTCTAGGGGGAGGTGGAGCCTATTTATACCTCATGGAGGAGGGGATTAAAATTTAATTGTTGTTTTTTCATTAAATATTCCTTCGTCCCAGGGGCTCGCAGGGGCGAATTTACCCCATATGTTGTGATGCCAATGGGACGTAAGGGAAACTTTTCTGACTGCCTACAGACCCCCTTAAGATACCCATACAAAAAGAAATAATTGTTTGGTATAATTTAGCAACAAATAATCACAAATGATAACAGCCATTGATCATTGCCTGGAAAGAAGCCAGCCATGATTGAAAGTTTTGTCTGACAGTCAGGCAAGAAAAATGATTTCAGACCTCTCTGCCACATGATGTCATGGCCGATACATAAAAAAGGTTCTAGGAAGGCCTGGATGCTTTTCTTGAACAATATAATATTACAAGTTATGGGCATTAGATTTTTTTGTGATACAGATGTAGCCGGGCTTAACATGAGTTGTAGCCAGGGTCAGGCTCGGACTGGGTTTCCCCGGCCCCCCGGTGGGCCCCGAGCTGGAGTGGGCCCCCCCGCTCCTAGGGGAGCCGGGGGCCGCGCCTCCCTTTTTAACTGGAAGCGATCGCAACAATCGCTTCCAGTTAAATGTAAGGAAGTGTTCTGATTGACAAAGCGGGAAGCCGTAGGCAGAGATTTGCTTGCGATCACAAGAGTGTCGCAAGCTCCGTTGCGAAGTGCCGCCAGCGCCATCACTGACCTCAGTGTGCGCCGCGGCGGCTAGGACTTCCGGTTCATGGAGCGAATACCGGAAGTCCCAGCCACCGCGGCGCACACTGAGGTCAGTGATGGCGCTGGCGGCACTTCGCAACGGAGCTGCTCACCTGTCAGGAGAAGAGAGAAGAGGAGGCCGGCGTCCGACGGGGGATCGTGTGGTTAGGTGAGTAGTCTTGTGTTTTTTGTTTTTATCGGAGGGGGTAAGATAAGGGGGGGGGGCTGTATACAGGGGGAGGACAACATAGGGGGGGTATATACAGGGGGAGGACAACATAAGGGGGGCTATATACAGGGGGAGGACAACATAAGGGGGGCTGTATACAGGTTGGAGGACAACATTAGGGGGGCTGTATACAGGGGGGACAACATAAGGGGCTATATACAGGGGGGAGGACAACATAAGGGGCTATATACAGGGGGAGGACAACATAAGGGGGTCTGTATACAGGGGGAGGACAACATAAGGGGGGCTATATACAGGGGGAGGACAACATAAGGGGGTCTGTATACAGGGGGAGGATAACATAAGGGGGCTGTATACAGGGGGAGAACAATATAAGGGGGGCTGTATACAGGGTGGAGAACAACATAAGGGGGGCTGTATACAGGGTGGAGGACAACATAAGGGGGTCTGTATACAGGGGGAGGACAACATAAGGGGGGGCTGTATACAGGGGGAAGACAACTTAAGGGGGGCTATATACAGGGGGAGGACAACAGAAGGGGGTCTGTATACAGGGGGAGGACAACAGAAGGGGGTCTGTATACAGGGGGAGGACAACAGAAGGGGGGCTATATACAGGGGGAGGACAACATAAGGGGGGCTGTATACAGGGGAAGGACAACATAAGGGGGCTATATACAGGGGAAGGAAAACATAAGGGGCTATATACAGGAAAGGACAATATAAGGGGGCGGTATACAGGAAAGGACAACATAAGGGGGGTATATACAGGGGAAGGACAACATAAGGGGGCTATATACAGGGGAAGGAAAACATAAGGGGCTATATACAGGAAAGGACAATATAAGGGGGGCTGTATACAGGAAAGGACAACATAAGGGGGGCTATATACAGGGGAAGGACAACATAAGGGGCTATATACAGGGGAAGGAAAACATAAGGGGCTATATGGGGCAAGGACAACCTAAGGGGGCTATACGGGGGAATAGACAACATAAGGAGCTATATGGGGGGTAGGGATGGCCAACATAAGGGGGCTATCTATATGGGGGGATGGATAACACAAGCGGGCCAGTTATAAGGGGGATAACACAGGGAGCCATCTATAAGGGACACTGGTTGGGGGCAATTTATAAGGAGGACAACACTGAGGAGGCATCTATAAAGGGCACTACACAGAGGGGGACAACAATGTATAAGGGTAACTATACTGGGTGCGGTGTGTATACAATAGGGCATGCACAGAGAGGGGCATCTACTTTAGTGGACTACACAGAGGGGGCCATATACTATAGGGCAGGAATAGGGAACCTTGGCTCTCCAGCTGTTGCAAAACTACAGCTTTAGCTGTGGCTGTCCAGGCATGATGGGAGTTGTAGTTTTGCAACAGCTGGAGAAGTTCCCTACCCCTGATATAGGGAATGCACAGAGGTTGTCATCTACTGTAAGGGGATTACACAGAGGGGGATCTCTACTATAGTAGAGGCACACAGGGCCATCTATATGGAGAACTGAACAAGGGGCCATCTACAAGGTGTGTACACTATATATATATATATATATATATATATATATATACACACACACACACATACACACGCTACAAATAGTCAGGGCTAATCACTGAGAGAAGGTGTAAAGGGGCCAGTACAGATGTGCAGTGTGTAGAGAGATGAGGATGGTGACAGAGTGAGGAGCCTAATATATTTCTCTGGCAGATTCTGTGGATTCGTGGCTCGGAGAAGTTCTCATAAGGGCCCAGGGCAGATGGAGAAGAAGATGAAAAGGGAAGAACTCCGATCAGAGAAGACGCCCCCTGTGAGTCACTAAATCTATGTGCACTGTAACGTATATAGTGTAGAGCTGGGGCTACCTCTATATGACTGTATGAGGGGATATTGATCTTTTGTTCAGAGGATTTTATTCAGTAGCAGCGGTGGTGTTAGTCAGTATGTGGTGGTGTTAGTCAGTATGTGGTGGTGTTAGTCAGTATGTGGGGGTATTATTTGTTACTTGTAATCTGGTGTGGTGTTCATTGGTCTTAGTATACCAGATTTGGTCAGTAACAATATGGTAGCAATGGTTGTGGTGTTGCGGTAATATTTCCCCCTTGTATACTGGTAATTTTGGTCTCAGTATACAGGATTTGGTCAGTAACAGTATAGCGGTAATATGTATGGTGATACTATTTCCCTCCTGTATACTGGTTTATTGGTAATATCGGTCTTGATAGACAGGATTTGGTCAGTTACTATATAGCGGTAATATGTGTGGGGATATTTGCTCTTTGTATACTGGTGTTATTGGTAGCTGTATGACTTGTATCTAAGTATACAGCGTTATCATACAAAAAAATTGTCTTATAGCCTAATTACACCGGCCAATAATCGGTAACAAGTGCTCCTAGGAAGTCTATTCAGCCGATGATCGGCCCATGTAAAAGTGCCAGAGATCTGCTGACATGCAAGCAAATGTCCCATAGTTGACTGATTTGATCTTTTGTGCGGCTAAGATCATTGCTGTCGGCTGCACATCACCTGCCCTGCTGATTAGCAATCATTTGCAGCCCTATGCTGCCCCATATCACGCCGTGTTAATGGACCCTTATTAACCCCTTAAGGACAGAGCCTGAAATGGCCTTAATGACAGAGACAAATTTTATGAATATGACCAGTGTCACTTTAGTCATTAATAACTTCGGGATGCTTTTACCTATCCGGCTGATTCTGAGATTGTTTTCTCGTGACATATTGTACTTTACATTTCTGGTAAATTGGAGTCGATACTCATAACAAATCTTTATGAAAAAAACCCAAATAATGTGAAAAAATTTGAAAAAATGCATTTTTCCAACTTTGAAACTTCTTTGCGTATACAGAAAGTGGTTATACCACATAAATTATATATTAAATAGCATTAGCAACATGTCTACTTTATGTTGGCGGTATTTATTAAACTATCTTTCATTTTTTTTAGACGATAGGAAGCTTAAAACATTAGCAGCAAATTTCCAAATTTTCAGTAAAATTTCAAAATCAGATATTTTTAGGGACCTGTTCAGGTTTAAAGTGTATTTGAGGGGCCTGTATGTTAGAAAGCCCCACAAAGCACCCCATTTCAGAAACTGCACCCCCCAAACTCTGCAAAAGCACATCCAGAAAGTGTTTTAACCCTTTAGGGGAGTCACAGAAATAAAAGCCAAGTGTGTAAGGAATTTGAAAATTTTAATTTTCTGTGCAGAGATTTTATTGTAATCCAATATTTTTCATAATTATAAACCTATTACCAGAGAAATGCACCCCAATAATTATTGCCCCGTTTCTGCAGTTTATAGAAATACCCCATATGTGGCCCTATTGCGCTATTTGACGCAACCACAAGCCTCAGATATAAGGGAGCGCCTAGTGAATTTCAACGCCTCCGTTATATTTGGTCATTTTTGACTGTACCACTTCAGGTTGGCAGAGGCTCTGGGGTGTCAAAACCTAAAAAACACCCCTAAAGGGACACCATTTAGAAAACTACACCCCTCAAGGAATGTAACAAGGAGTGCGGTGAGCATCTGGACCCCACAGGTGCTTCACAGATTTTCCCAACAATATGGCGTGAAAAAAGAAAAATTTATTTTTTACACTAAAACGTTGTTCTAGCCTTCAATTTTTCATTTTCTTAAAGGGATAAGAGGCAAAAAAAGACAAAAAATGTGTAGCGCAGTTTCTCCCGAGTACAGAAATACCCCACATGTGGCGATAGAGTGCCAAGGGGGCGCAGGACGAGCCTCCAAAGGGAAGGAGCGCCAATTGGCTTTTGGAAGCTGAATTTCACTGAAAAGGATTTCAAGGGCCATGTCGCATTTACAGAGCCCTCGTGCTGCCAAAACACTGGAAACCCCCCACAAGTGATTCCATTCTGGAAACTACACCCCTCAAGGAATCTAACAAGGGGTGCAGTGAGCATATGGACCCCACTGGTGACGGGCACAAATGTGGAACAATGTGACGTGAAAGGGAAAAATTTCATTTTTTCACTTTCATGGCACAAATGTGCCCGTCATCAAGGGGTCCATATCCTCACTGCACCCCTTGTTAGATTCCTTGAGGGGTGCAGTTTCCAGAATGGGGTCACTTGTGGGGGGTTTCCAGTGTTTTGGCAGCACGAGGGCTCTGTAAATGCGACATGGCGTTCATCATCCATTCTAGCCAAATCCAACCTCCAAAATCCAAATGGCGCTCCTTCCCTTCGGAGGCTTGCCCTGCGCCCACATGGCGCTTTATGTCCACATGTGGGGTATTTACGGACTCGGGGGAAATTGCTCTACACATATTGTGTGTTTTTTTCTCTTTTAACCCCTTGTGAAAATGATAAATTCAAGGCTAAACCAACATTATAGTGTAAAAAATGTAATATTTCATTTTCACGCCACATTGTTCCACATTTGTGCCCGTCACCAGTGGGGTCCATATGCTCACTACACCCCTTGTTACATTCCCTGAGGGGTGTAGTTTCCATAATGGGGTCACTTGTGGGGGGTTTCAACTGTCTTGGCAACACAGAGGCCTTTTGAATGCAACATGGCCCCTCGAAATCCATTCCATCCAAATCCAGCCTTCAAAAACGAAATGGTGCTCCTTCCCTTCGGAGGCTTACCCTGCACCCGCATGGCGCTTTATGTCCACATGTGGGGTATTTACGGACTCGGGGGAAATTGCGCTACACATTTTGTTTTTTTTCTCCTCTTTTAACCCCTTGTGAAAATGATATATTCAAGGCTAAACCAACATTATAGTGTAAAAAATGTAATATTTCATTTTCACGCCACATTGTTCCACATTTGTGTCCGTCACCAGTGGGGTCCATATGCTCACTACACCCCTTGTTACATTCCTTGAGGGGTGCAGTTTCCATAATGGGGTCACTTGTGGGGGGTTTCAACTGTCTTGGCAACACAGGGGCCTTTTGAATGCAACATGGCCCCTCGAAATCCATTCCATCCAAATCCAGCCTTCAAAAACCAAATGGCGCTTCTTCCCTTCGGAGGCTTACCCTGCACCCGAATGGCGCTTTATGTCCACATGTGGGGTATTTCCGTACTCAGGGGAAATTGCTCTACACATTAAATGTTTTTTTTATCTTTTAACCCCTTGTGAAAATGAAAAAACATGACAAGATTAATGATTTAGAGTAAAAATTTTACAAAAATTACACTAAATGTTGGTCTAGCCTTGATTTTTTTCCATTTCCACAAGGGGTTAAAAAAGAAAATGAACACAAATCGTGTAGGGTAGTGTCCCCTGAGTACGAAAATACCCCACATGTGGACATAATGTGCCATATGGGCACAGGGCAAGCCACCAAAGGGACAGAGCGCCATTTAGAGGCTGGAATGGGGGATGGAGGCCATGTCGCAATTACAAAGCTCCTGTGCTGCCAGGACAGTAGAAACCCCCGACAAGTGACCCCATTCTGGAAACTACACCCCATAAGGAATCTAACAAGGGGTGCAGTGAGCATATGGACCCCACTGGTGACGGGCACTTACGTAGAACATGTGCCGAGAAAATAAAAAATACAATTTTTTTCATTTTCACGTCCCAAATGTGGCCGTCACCAGGGGGCCATATCCCCGCTGCCCCCCTTCTTAGATTCCTTATGGGGTGTAGTTTCCAGAATGGGGTCACTTGTGGGGGGTTTCTACTGTCCTGGCCGCACAGAGGCTTTGTAATTGCATCATGGCATCCTCTAATGGGAATGGCGGCCATAACTATTTAGCTGGGGAAAAGGGACCATTCTAATTTATTTGGGGGTATTAGGCCAATTATTAGTTTATAAGGTTGGATATGACAGGTGTCCATCAAATTCAACCTGTGTTGATCCAGAGAAAGGCAAAAAACCCTCTTAAGGCAGACGACAGTAGCCTCATCACAGGGGAAAAATTCCTTCCCGACTCCATAATGGCGATCAGAATAATCCCTGGATCAACGTGACCCCTAAAATAGGAATAAGGGACAGAATTTAGATAATGTAGAACCCCAGTGACGTGTGGTGCGCCTTGAAGCGATCCAGTATGCAGAGGCCGGGGGGATCAGGACAGGCGTCACACTGGAAAATGTTGTCCTTCCTGATCCCCCTGTTACGCCACACTCTGCATTTCTTCTGGGGTCTCCCGTTCTCCAGTGTGGGGGACGTCACCTGGAAAATGTTGACCTGGTGCGATACGGGGTCCTTCATATCCAGAAGTGCTGGGTCCGCTCCATGGCTGCTAAATATTAGGGCGCTATTACTGCTTCTGATATTTTCGTATCGTGCCGCAAGCTACAGGGCAGCGAGGGACTGGAAGAGGGGGGTGCTGGTATAAAAGTTATCCCCGTACAGGTGGTGACCTTTATCCAGCAGTGGGAAGATCAGTTCCCGGACGATCTTCCCACTAACTCTGAGGATGGGGGGGAGGGGGGCATCTGGGGGCTGGATTCGGGTGTCCCTTCCTACATACACTCTAAGGGTACATGCACACTGCGGAATCGCGACAGATAACCCTTCGTGCATTCCGCAGTTGGCACCCACCGGTGGACTGATGCAGGCGCATGTCTCCGTCCGTGTCATAGACTCCATTCTATGCACGGGCGGATTCCGCTCTCCGTCCAACGTGTTCATTCTTTGGATGGACAATGGAATCCGCCCGTGCATAGAATGGATTCTATGACACGGGTGGAGACACATGCCTGCATCAGTCCGCCGGCGGGTGCCAGCTGCGGAATGCACAAAGGGTTATCCTTCGCCATTCCGCAGTGTGCACCTACCCTAAATCTGTAAGAGTACCCTGAGGTACGCTCACAGAGTTTGTAGAATTTCACACCATACCGTCATCTCTTATTGGGACGGTACTGGCGGAAAAGATGTGTCTGGGGGGCAGCGTACGCTACGCTACCCCCAGACACGTCACTGGATGATGAGGATGATGAGGATGAATGGAGGAACGAAGGACCCCCCATTCATCCTCACTGGCTGTTTCGGTGTCGGAGGTAATAATAACGTATCCCTCTGACGCCGAAAACACCCTGGGGGCCATCTTTATACGGGGATTGGTATATGGGGTATGTAGTGGTGTAGTGTCAAACTTTATTCAATGTAGTGTGGTGTAATGTAGTGTTTTTTACGTGTTTTTTTACAGTAAGTATAAAAAAAAAACCTACGCCAACAAAGGAGTTGCTGATAAATGCCGCACTTATGTGCGGCACTTATAAGCAGACCGTGGCAGTAGAATATAGAAAAAAAACACCCTACGCCAAAAAGGAGGAGTTGCTGATTAGCAGCGCACTTTCGTGCGATGCTGATCAACACTCAGCGGCGATAGGGTGCGGAAAATAGAAAAAAAAAATTTGAAAAAAAAAAAAAAAAAATTTCTACATTTGAACATCCCTGTAGCTGCTGATAAGTGTATTACACATATCAGCCGCTAGAGGGCAGCAGAGCGCAAAATACGGAAAGAGCCGACGCTGGAGCCGAAAATAGCCGAGAGAAGCCGAACGTGACGTCACGGAAGAAGCCGAAGACCCGAACGAAGACGAGGATGCCGCGAACCCGGAAGACGCCGATCAGGAGCCCGGGACAGGTGAGTAATGTACAAATACCTGCTCTGGACCCCTCGGCTACCTAGCTGAGGGGTCCAGGGCAGGTATTTACTATATTGTGGGACTCTGATCGCCGTGCCACCGGCCCGATCGCCGTGAATGGCCGGCCGGTACCGGCCGGCCGTTCACGGCGATCGGGCTGGTGGCACGGCGATCACCATTACTTTTTACAGTAATGGCGGTCGGTGCCGTCCTCGGACAGCACCGACCGCCATTTTTTTCCGGGTCATCGGGTCGCCGATGACCCGGAAAGGTTCCGATCGCCGCTATTGGCTGATCTGAATTGATCAGCCTATAGCGGCGATCGTAAGCACGGGGGGTGTTAACCACCCCCCGTGCCGTGAAGCTAAGATGGCCTGCTATGATTTATAGCAGGCCATCTTCCCCGACCGCTGTGTGTGAACACGCAGCGATCGGGGAAACATCGGGCGTAAATTTACGCCCTGATGCGCCAAGTACCAGGGCGCGAGGGCGTAAGTTTACGCCCGATGTCGTTAAGGGGTTAATGTTACCATAGATAAGTGCGGTGGCAGAAGGGTGGGCCCCAAGAATGATTTCCCCTGGTGGGCCAAGGCACTCCAGTCTGACACTGGCCAGGGTTAACTTGATCACAGTAACGCGTTTAACTAAATTTTTTAATTGACTTAAAATAGCTCCCTGACACAATTGTTGCGTCAGGGATCAAGTTAACCCTGGCTACATCTGTACGTTGATCCAGGGATTGTTCTGATTACCATTGGAGTCGGGAAGGAATTTTCTTCCTGTAATGGGGCAATTGTCGTCTGCCTCATGGGGGCAGGGCCAAATTAAGGTTGGTGGAGGCCCCGGGCGACAATTTTGTTTTGGGGCCTCTCAAAAAAAAATAAAAATAAATAAATATTTATATATATATATATATATATATATATACACACACATACATACAGCTATCCATACAAATGGCTGCCTTACTGTGGGGGATTTACAGTATAATGTTCATAAACATTATACACGGCTGTGACACTAAGCTTTTCATGATTTGTAGTGAGAATGTTTGTAGATGTTTCATTTCTTTCAAATTCAGTGTTGAAAACTGTCTGTTTTCATTTAATTTAATGCGGGGCCCCTCTCTGTGTATTATCAGTGTGATGCGGGGTCCCCCCTCTCTGTGTATTATCAGTGTGATGCGGGGTCCCCCCTCTCTGTGTATTATCAGTTCGATGCGGGGTCCCCCCTCTCTGTGTATTATCAGTGTGATGCGGGGTCCCTCTCTGTGTATTATCAGTGTGATGCGGGGCCCCTCTCTGTGTATTATCAGTGTGATGCGGGGTCCCTCTCTGTGTATTATCAGTGTGATGCAGGGTTCCTCTCTGTGTATTATCAGTGTGATGCGGGTTCCCTCTCTGTGTATTATCAGTGTGATGCGGGGTCCCTCTCTCTGTAGTATCAGTGTGATGCGGGGTCCCCCCTCTCTGTGTATTATCAGTGTGATGCGGGGTCCCTCTCTCTGTAGTATCTGTGTGATGCGGGGTCCCCCCTCTCTGTGTAGTATCAGTGTGATGCGGGGTCCCCCCTCTCTCTGTGTATTATCAGTGTGAGATCAGTGGTCCAAAGTCAATTTTATTTTTAATCATAATTTTGTGTTTTTACTTTGATGCCCATTTGTATGCCAACCGTGGGCTCCTTTTGGCCATATTTATCACCAATCCCCTCAGGGCTTCTCACTTACAAGCAGGTTATGAATATTACACATTTTCTGTAAGAATAATGGCTAAAACAGGAAAAATAAAAATCCTCTGAATAAGAAACTGCTGAATAAGAAACCAACTTCAGCCTATATACTACCTAGATACAGCCTAGATACTATATAACAGCAACATGGCAGACATTATGTGTTAATGGGGACAGAGGCTATTTGTCCAGTAGTACGGCAATACTGTGCACAGTGCCGCTGAGGGGGTAGTGGGTCTCATCACAAAATGTGGGCATTGTTGTGAAAACTGGGGGGGGGGGCATTAAGGGGGCAATGTGGAGAGCAGAGCTGTATGTGTGTGAGCATTAATAAAAGGTATGTATGTGTAACTGGCAGGTGTGTGTGTCTGTGTGTAAAACACTGAGCAGGGTATCCCGTCCTGCAGCTGCCCTGGTTTCCTGTCTCCCAGCCATATTACAGTCCTCACAGGGAGAAGCATTAGTCACAGGACACACAGGCTGCTGCAGCCATAGTTAGCAGCAAACAGTGAGGATACACAACACTCTGTGTGAGGTTGTGTATCCTCTACTGTTTGCTTTTTTTCCAAAAACCCTACTTCCATGTTTGGGCTGGTGGAGGCCCCCTAGTGGTGGAGGCCCCAGGGCACGTGCCCCTGGTGCCCTGCCTTTAATCCGGCCCTGCATGGAGGGTTTTGCCTTCCCCCTTGATTAACACAGTAGGATTTCTCTAGGTTGAACCTGATGGACTCGTCTTCTTTCAACCTTATTAACTATGTTACTATGTTAGAAGTCCAATGTCAAACGTACAGGTTTTGCGAACCTGAACTTACTGTAATTCGCTCATCTCTAATTGTATCCATATGAACAGTTTATCAGTAGATCCATCAGCTTTTTTCCTTAGTGTGGGATCTTATTTGGTAGATACACTTCTGTAGATTTCTATATAGACCGAAAATAAACTTTTTTGGCCCCCTTTGAACCCTTAACTGATCTTTAAATATATTGTATGTATTTCTGTATATAGAGCACTGCTATACAACAAGAGGTTCATATCCTTAGGACAGTCGTAAAGTCAAGTACTGCAGCAATGAATCACATTATAAGATAAGTTGCTTACTTTCGCAAGTCTCCATGTAAGTGTGATCATTGATGGGACCATCGGGATAAATAGCCATAACAGTTTTCCAGTCGTCACTATCTCCTGTACCTTGTATCATTCCACAGATGTTGTTGTACTCAAAATCACATGTGTCCACGAAAGTGATGGATGTAGCTAAAGAAGAAAGGTGCAATAAAGTTAGTGCTGTGTCATGTCAGCCATAAAAGGTAAGTATGCTATTATGTCACATAGTCATTTTTGTAGCATACAGGTGTCATTGTAAAATGTATTTAGCACTTAAATGGGAATATCTGAGTTTACACTGCATGTGTCTTGTCATGAGAAGTCCGTCTTCACTCGCTGTTCTTAAAGAGTACAGCAGCTCTCTATGATGACGCGTGCCCTTCTTCCTGCACACTCCAGTCTAACATCCGATGAACCATGTGCTGAACAATGGCAGAAGTACCTGATGCTCAGGGACTCTTAGTATTTGCAGGAAGCTGAGAAGAAATCACCATTCTGTTTACTTCTGTCTATCTTCTCTTAGGCTACGTTCAGACTGCTTTTTGCAGTCCATTTAACATATCCGTTTTATAGGGACAAAAACTGATGCAAAAACGGATGCAATTGTGTGCCATTTTTTAATGAAAACTGATCTATTTTTTTAAAACAAAAAATGTTTTCGTACACCAAGGTTGTTGTGACCCATATATAACTGTATCCTAGACTCTAGGACCTAGAGGCTTGTTAAATCTTGTAAGACTAGAAACTTACCGCAGTTGTACAACCGATTGAGCTTTTCTAGATCGTAGTCACTGAAATCTATTCTTTGTCCAATTACGTCACTGAAGGCTTCTATGCGAGTTACAATAGTTGGTTCGGTGCCAATCTGGAAGGCAGTCTTACTGTAGTGCATAACTGAAGTGTAGTCATATGGGACATTTAAGGAATTGGACCGTGTGTCATTGTATTTATTGAAATTTCCTTGTGTTCCTGTTAAAATAAAATAATGGTCATTTATCAAACATGTTACCATTGAGTTTTCACAGTTTACAATAAATTTTAGGAATTTAAACAAAAACTGCACTGAAAACTAAGCTAAGCTCAATATTACACACCCTTAAAGGGGTAATCCATTCAGGGCAAGTTCTGGCATTGAGCTAGGATTTGTCACTATGGCCATAGTGAGGGTCCAAAAGCTGAGACATACCGTGTTTCCCCAAAAGTACGACATCCTTCTAAAATAATAACCCCCCTACCAACTAGCCTAAAGCAAGACTTCCTCCTTAAAATAAGCCCCCCCCCCCCCCCCCGAAAGTAAGGCCACGACCCCCTGCTACTTACCTAATCCCCTTGTGGACCTTCACAGCCCATGCTGTCCTGCTGAACATCCCGCCACACTCTTCTACGCACTCCGCCAACGTCCCGCCACACATTCTGCCGGGTCCTCTCCTTGGACATTGGGGAGTGAGGGGAATGAGGTGGGGTTGAGAACCGGGGGGGGGAAGCCAAAGGGAGTTCGGGGGAAGAGCCGAGGGGAGCGAAATAAGGCATACCCCAAAAATAAGACACATGGCCTCTTTGGGAGCAAAAATAATATGAGGCAGTGTCTTATTTTTGGGAAAACGTGCTAGTATGAAGGGGCCATAGCATTCTATGGAGCACTGTAGTTCGCTTTGAACTTTACATTATGCCGTGGACAAAGGCTGCATGGTTCAGAGTTCATTTCATCAGAGTCAGCACACTGCAGAATTGCTATCTATGCCATTGCTTGGCCTTAAAAGAGTACCCCCTTTAACTATTACACAGGATCATTATCTGCCCAATCAGGCAGCGATCGCCCTATGTAATATGGACAGCGATCAAATGACGGATGATAACTCTTTACTGACAAGCTGTTCTCTGCATGGGCCTTACAGCAACCCACATCTTTTGTGCCCAGACATTTGTGAGTATGACTTGAAGGATGGGGGAGTAGAAATGTCAGAAACAGTTTATTAGCCCTAATTGGAGAGCAGCTTTGGGGAATTGCAGTATATTTCAGATGTTTATAATGAGGAAGAGAGGATAGACTGTGCCAGATGCATCCTTACCACTCTGAATCCTGTCCCACTCTATAATGACGTAATCGTCCCTGTCACTACGTGACTGCTCATGCCAGAATCCAAGGGCGTGGAGGAACTCATGCTGAATTGTAGCTAGTCTGTCACAGTTTGCTCCAAGAGAAAGTTGCTGTTTTCCTCTTCGTAAGTTCCCAACATATGACCAACATCTACAGGGTGAGAAACCAAAGTGTTTAGATGAATGATCTCTGTAAATGTCATGCGAACAAGTAAAAATATAAAGCATATTATCATAGGGTTCTTTATCTCTTTATTCAGAGATTGCTTCGATGTATGCCAAACTGCTGTGGCCCGGGTCACTGGGTACTGGTATTGAACCAGCCGGTGGGCTCTGGTGTTTTGCAGGCTACTTGTCACGGTGGCCAGGAGTGGTAACACCCACCCTGGACACACAGGCAACCAGACCTTGAAATAGAACAGATGTAAGGTGCAGAGTGTAGTGCAGGTGCGACGTCAGAGATGACAGCAGAGAGCCCAACTTTAAATAATACTCAACTTTACTGGAACTTATCTTCAGTGCAATACAAAGACAACAGTGCTTAGAAAGTTATTGCAAAATCAATGATAACAGAAGTAGCTTGAGGTAGAATAAGGTAAGAAGAAAAAGTTGTAACAGGAGATAGGGGACGGATAGGAGGGCCCTTGTCTAATTTAGTAAGTACTCTGCCGGGACGTAAGTGAAGTGTGAGTAATATCTTGAACTCCTTGTACTCACGTATAGATAATTCCTAGTTATCTTATCTGACCGCCTTCTGCCTACGCCTCTATGTCGTTTACCGTCCTGATTGGTAGTACAATTCCCAGGCCTCTGTCTCTGGTGGTAGCTAACTGGTAGTTTCCTCCCTACTTAGTCGAGCAAAGTTCAATAGAGAGCGGCTTCCTTGCACTGTGCTCTACTGCTGATCAGCCTTTCTTTCCTTTCCTGCTTTAGGAGGTTGACTGTGGATTTGTTTGTCAGGACAGAGTAGGCAAGAGGGCGCTCCTTTATCTCCAGTTACCCTAAAGTTGGATCAAGTAGCGCTTTACTGTTGTTGTCAGTCAAGCACCAGAAATAAGTTTGCTCTCTTCCTCACCCACAACCAACTAATTATCTCAGGAAGGAAGTGCTCAGGGTGTGAGTGTGTGTGATAGGCTAAACCTCCCTTCTGGACTGCAGCTGTGTCCTGGGGGATTGTGACACCTAGTGGTTGGAGTAGAACACAGCAGTTAACTGTACTAACTGTCACAGTGACAAAAACACTTTTACCTGGGTGTGTAAAGAGCATAGAAACATGTAGCGGGACACTACAAAACAGAAGCAACAAACTGGCACTAGAGCAAGCAAACTGAATATAGATTTAAACAGCTAGCAATGGGTTCATTCAAAAATTAAAGAGGACCTGTGGCCATGTGACAAATTTTAAATAAATCAGTGGGTGGCAGCCCCTTGCCCCTCTCTAGTTATATGGTTGCAAAATTATATGCATAAGCCGAGGCTTTTGCTTTAAGTGTCGTTATATTTGTGAACCAATGGGAGCCAACCAGTGGGCACCCCCATGGAAGAAACTTTGGAGAAGTCATTTCTCCAAGAGGTCAGAGCAGAGAGACCCCATTCTCCAATGCCACATACTAAAGGATGCTCCCTAGCTCCAGCCATCTACCGCCAACTGTACCTCCATTCTTTTAGCATGTTCTACATTCACTTCATAAATGAAGCATTTGCATTGAAAGGAATAGAAATGTTCACTCTACTCATTTTATTATGGTGTTTTTGTTTTTTTGGGCCCACAAGTGGCACACCATCAGGTGCAGTAGCTTGATTTTTTTTAAAACAGCTTGGTTTTGGAGCACGTGACAAATGTTTGTAGATGAATGTGTGTTTTGTGTTAAAACCAAATACCTTTAATTTAAAGTTAGTAAAATATGCTTAAAATTATGTATTCTACCTTGGAATGTACAGACATGCGTTTTTTTTTATGAGACTAGCGATGGAAAGTGCAGTAATAGAACTTAGTGGGATTTTTATTTCTTTCACCAACCTGCTAGGTTGCTAAAACATCTGAATAGTGTCATGCAAAAAATAAAAGACAGGGAGAAGGGGATAGAGGGGGATGCAGCTGAGAGTGCTCACTGAAACAGAATGAAGGACAGTAGGTAGGGGGTGTAACAAGAGTGAGATGATACCAGCTTAGAGCAGACAACACAGCTCAGATATCACTTGCAAAATATCTGCAAAATATTGCATATAACTGTACTGGCAGAGTGTTTCGTAAAACTAAAAACCAATAAATGTGATAAATTATATACTTTTTTTTTCTAAGATAAGGTTATACCTCACACTCTTGTTTGTTCTGTAGAGGCTAATATAAAATATTTCCCTACCCACTTTCCTTGAACACAGAGATGTAATTTGGTTCTCCCTCCCAAGGTTTGAAGTCAATGCACGATTTCAGTCGGTAACGTTCAAAGGCTTCCAGGACAAGTGCTTTAGCGTTTATTTCTAAAATAGATTTTTTACGTTTTAGTAATGTGAATGGGAGCTGTGCTCCATCATGAGGAATTGACTGTATTTTATAAAGACAGTAAGGTAAAATTATAACGAGGAAGTCTCCTCTGGACTTCTGTATGACACAGGAGGCATCAGTGTTTGTAAACCTACCCAAACTATCCTCTAAGTAGTATGGAACTGGTATTGGCCACCGGTACTGGTCCCCGATAATTGAATTCCTTTCATTTGGCTGCACCAAAAAAAAAAAGATAGTGTCTGCATTGTTGTATCAAAAGGTCATTTAAAAGAAAAGTACTAAAGGTTATGTGATGAAAGGGGTTGTCTGGGGCATAATATGACTAGGGGTGGTGTAAAACTAAAAATAAGTTATACTCACCTCCTTCCCTGCAGCTCCTGATATGACATCATGTGGTCCCTGCTCAGCCAGTCACTGACTGGAGTAGGACACTGCTGAGGCCAATGATGATCGGGAAGGTGAGCATGGCTTCTTTTTGTTAGGCTAGGTTCACACTGCGTTTTCAGCATCCGTTTAACGGATCCGTTTTTTTTAACGTCCAGAAAAATAGGGTCAGCAACGTTTTTTGGTCCGTTTTGGTCCGCCAAAAAAAACGGATCCGTTTTTTTTTTATAATGGAAGTCAATGGAAAAACGGATGCACACAAATGAATCCGTTTTTTGCAATCAGTTTTTCATGCGTTTTTTGCAAAAAACGGATGCGTTAAACGGATGCTGAAAACGCAGTGTGAACCTAGCCTTATTCTTTTTTTTTTATAATTTACAGGGCTTCATGTTCTTCTGACATTGATAGTTATAGTGCTTGAAAAGCACTATATTGTAATCCGTATTCTTCTTCTTCTTCCGTTTCTTCTTCTTCCAGCTATTTTTCTGCGCGTAATACAGCCCGAACCGCTTTGCGCACACACTCCGTTCAAACTGCGTTTCGAAGCCCTTGGTGGTGTGAGGTGTGCTATCTATTTTTCGTTTCGATCGGATTTGTCGTTTTTAAGAAATTTACGTTTAAAGACCCCGAATTTCCCATAGAAAATAATGGCTCATTGCAAATAGTGGCCACACTCTAACCGCTAACAGCCAATCACAGCACATATGCAAATAGCTGAGATATAGCAGCCAATAGGAACTCTAAGGTTTTGTCAGGCAATGTATCACAACATCCACAGTCACATGTCCACTATTGGCCAATAGAAGATGTAATATATGAAAGGTGCTTAACGATTTTGTCCCACTGACATGAGTAAGATTGTCATGGTAACCGAGCAATGATCTTTACCATTATAAGTACCCAGATCGCTCTTAAAGGGACCCAGGTCACCCTTAAAGGAACGCAAGTCGCTCTTAAAGGGACCCAAGTCGCTCTTAAAGGGACCCAATTCGCTCTTAAAGGGACCCAAGTCGCTCTTAAAGGGACCCAAGTCGCTCTTAAAGGGACGGGAGCCAAGTCGTTCTTAAAGGGACCCAAGTCGTTCTTAAAGGGACCCAAGTTGCTCTTAAAGGGGCGGGACCCAAATCGCTCTTAAAGGGAAGGGACCCAAGTCACTCTTAAAGGGACGGGACCCAAGTCGCCCTTAAATGGTCCCATGTAGCTCTTAAAGGGATCCAAGTCGCTCTTAAAGGGACGGGACCCAAGTTGCTCTTAAACGGACGGGACACATGTTGCTCTTAAAGGGACCCAAGTCACTCCAAAAGGTATGGGACCTATGTCGCTCTTAAAGAGACCCATGTCGCTAGAGCCACCTGGGTCCCTTTAAGAGTGACTCGGGTCCCTTTTAAGAGTGACCTGGGTCCCTTTAAGAGTGACCTGGGTCCCTTTAAGAGCAACCTGGGTCTTTTTAAGAGCGAAATATGTCCCTTCAAGAGTGAAATATGTTCCTTTAAGAGCGACCTGGGTCCCTTTAAGAGTGACCTGATTCCCTTTAAGAGCGACCTCGCTCCCTTTAAGAGCAAAATTGGTCTCTTTAAGAGCGACCTTGGTCCCTTTAAGAGCGACCTTGGTCCCTTTAAGAGCGACCTTGGTCCCTTTAAGAGCGACCTGGGTCCCTTTAAGAGCGACCTGGGTCCCTTTAAGAGTGACCTGATTCCCTTTAAGAGCGACCTCGCTCCCTTTAAGAGTGAAATGGGTCCCTTTAAGAGCAAAATTGGTCTCTTTAAGAGTGACCTGGGTCCCTTTAAGAGCGACCTTGGTCCCTTTAAGAGCGACCTGGGTCCCTTTAAGAGTGACCTGGGTCCCTTTAAGAGCGACTTTGGTCCCTTTAAGAGCGACCTGGGTCCCTTTGGGACCGAAGGGACCCAGGTTGCTCTTAAAGCGACCCCGGTCGCTCCTAAAGAGACCCATGTTGCTCTTAAAGGGACGGGAGCCAAGTTGCTCTTAAAGGGATGCGACCCAAGTCGCTCTTAAAGAGACGGCACCCAGGATTAAAGTTTCTCTTAAAAGGAAGTCACTGGTAAAGGGGCGCTCTGGAAGTCACTGGTAAAGGGGCGCTCTTTTCAAGCACTATGTATTTCCCTGGAAATGCAAATCTAGTTCTTATTGATATTGGCTGCCCGGGTTAATTTATACATGCAGAAACTTTCAACCAAAAACAGCTGTCAACTCTTGCTCTGTCCCTCCATAGATGCAGCAATGGAGCAATGGTGATACCCCTCAGCCACCAGCATTCAAATGCCAAACGATCAGACCTGAGTCTTGCACATCTTTTTTTTATTTTTTTATTATTATGGTATTAATGCATATAAAGCACGGGGAATAAACTAGCTTCCAATAATACATAAATACAATAATACCAACACAATAGCATGACTTATTTTTCTAGTTTTACTTACTATTCACAGCCCAAAGAAAGGAACTTTTTAGTTTTTATTTTTATTTTTTATAAAAATAAAAGCATAGACACAGGCAATAAAGTTATGTTTGGAATGGTTTTATTGACTTATTAACATTCTTAGTAAAGAATACTATCTATCAGGTTAGTTATTAAAGCAAGTCCACGTTCTATGATTACATTTTAAATTCCCTAAAGAGAACCTGTCAGCGGGGATACCGGGTCTGAACCCACCTATCCCTTAATAGACTGCCGGATACTTACCCCTCCTCTCAGTGACGTTTCGGATACCAGTCCGTCAGCGAGAAATCACTGCCGCTCATCTTTGTGCTAATGAGCAGAGATGAGTTTGATGTCCATAGGAAATCTCTGCTTATTAGTGTAATGAGCACGAAGATGAACAGTGGCGATTTCTCAACAATAGGCATCACCGAGAGGAGGAGGTAGGCACTCTATTAGGGGTTGGGTGGGTTTGGTCCCGGTCTCCCGGCTGACAGGTTCCCTTCAAAGAAGACCTTTAGACATAAAACAACAAAGGCTTATGAAATTTGGAATCCCCCACTGTTAGATTGGCTAAGTCTTATCTTTAGGGTATAAACCCACACACCGTATATGCAGCATATTTACTGCTGCGATACGCAGCAAACTCGCAGCAAAATCGCAGCAGATTAGATCTAAATAACTGAACACAGCATCAAATCTGTACCAACAAATCTGCTGCGTATTTGTTGCATATCTGCTGCATATACGGTGTGTGGGTTTATACCCTTAGAGGTATTATAAGCACCAGGTCTACAGCATTTTTACTATGTTTGATATTTAACTCAATATCTTTTTATCAGCAATTAGGGTTTAAGTTTATGACCCTGGTATATTCATCTTAACTGGGTATTACAATCTCTACTTGATAACCCGTATCCTATCCCCCTACTGATAATGAGAACACAGACACAATCGTCCTCACAATGAATAGGAGGATTTCTTACTGAGCCTATGCGGACACCACCACCACCTGCACTCTATTTATTCTCTATGGAATTGCTGAATGCTTTTTATCACTGAACTTGTGAAGTGTTCAATAGCCCTACAGAGAATGAATGGAGCACAGGCCGTGGTGAGAACACCATTTTTATAGAAAACCTGGTCTATACTGATACAGCTTTGGATGAAGAACAGGAAGGAGTGCTGTGGGAGGGGAGTAGGCAGGGTGAGAGGACAAAACAGCAATATTTCTATTTGAACTTACCTGAAGCTTTATGTCTCCCTCAAAAAGATTCAGGTGTAATTCTTAAGGAACAAGAAATGGACATATGTGTATTACTAAAGAAATAGTTAAAACATATCTATATCTATCGATATACATATATGGAAAAAAATACTAATACTTTGTAAAAATTTGTAAACCTTGGTTGATGTAAAATATGTCATTGTCTTTTCCACCATCCACATCGACTTCTGGAAGAGAGAAATGTAGATTATTTGTCAGTAGTAAAGGCTGTTCCCCATTTATTCCTGTCATGTCCAAGCCTGTTCGGAACTCGCCACGGTCCTTGGTTTGCGGTATACAGCCGAGACTACGCCTGTAGTCATGTTTTGTATTTAAATTATATGTTTTGCATTTGGCTGAGCTCTGTCTGAACACTGTCGCAAGAAGGGGCCGTCTCTATGGTTGTCTGCAGTTGCCTAGGACTGTTGAGTCAAGTAGGCTAGGTCAGCTGCTTGGACAAGATTAGGGCACACTGTGCCCCCTCTTAGGCCATACCTTACCTATGATCATGGCAATTGCCTTTTTGAATATCATAATACACATACTTTGCAGTCTACAAGAATCAAACATACACAGGGAAGTACATGTAGACATGACATTTACCTGTGTGTTCTTGAAGAGGCTAAAAAATAAGACACAATGAATCATAAGTGCCATTCAGAAAATCTTAAATGAAACATAAATACAAATAGAATTTATAATTAATGTTGAAATCATTACAAAAAAACTTCATACTTGTATAACAGTACAATAGTACTTGCAATATATCTTAATAGAAATTATATCCATCTTATTTGTTGAGACACTAATAAATCACCAAGGGGAATCCATAGGGAAGGGCGTTTATAGACTTTCATCTTACTGAAAGATCAAGATACACTGGCCATAGAGGTCTATGGACAGGGGAGAAGGGATAAGAGTGAGGCAGTAAAAAAAAATCATAGATACTGCTGGCTTACTGTCTCACTCTAGTACTGAATTTACAGTTTGCATTGCTTAGGACTGCTCTATAATGTCAGCATCTTTAAGAAACATATCTGTAACCAGTCTCCACCCACTTAGCTAACTTCGCTAACTAAGTTCTATACCACCTGGGTAAGGTGCCTTTGTCAGGTATTGCACTAGAGGGGGATGAAGGTGCTGTAGTGTATTTTCCTCACTAGGTGTCACTCTCTGTCTTACATGCACAAGTCTTGCTATGCGCACAGCTGAAGGGAAGTTATAGGTTAATAGTTGTCTGTCACATTTTTACTGATTACACAGAAAAATGCAACAGCTCACCGCAATGGCAAGATAAAGACCCACTACAGACATTAAAATAGTCAAAAGCAGCCCCCCCAACTGCCAAACAAAAACTTCCATAAAAATAACGAGGCTCTTGGTTACCACTTGAAAATGGTATAAACTGCCCCACCACGTTACGGTGGCCTCATGCTCGGGACATTCCTGGCTTAGGCCAGGACCCATGTCAGGATCCAGAAACCTTAGAAAGTTTTTCAAGCAAGTAACCTGCTCTAGTATGTAGTGCTAAACCCTCAGGTAGGGTCCTCTCCGCTGTCCTCAGGGCAGTAACCACAGCTAGGTACTGACCCCAAGTAGTACAAATAGCTGCAAGCTGACTCATCCTACTGGCGGAAAAGGCCTGGGGCTCGTACTACCCAACTTGGCACTCGCTGAACTAGTTGGGCAGGAGGCGGTCAGATAGCACATTATACGTGAGTACAGATATTCTTCTCTACTTCTACTAAACATCACCCTGGCAGAGTACACTACTACTTGAACAAGGCCCCCAAGACGTCCCCCTACTCACTCCTCAAGCCTCTACTCTCCTCTTCCTCTGTCACCTGCATCGGCTCTTAAACTTATTACCTGCATTGTATTGTATTGTATTGTATTGTATTGCACTGAAGTTACCAGTAAAGAAGTTGTTTTGGTTAAGTCATTGGACTTAGCTCTATTTTTGTGTGCCACTGCACCTGCACCTACACCTTACACCGGCCGGCCGTTCACGGCGATCAAAGTCCCCAAAAGTTATAAATACCTGCTCCGGACCCCTCAGCTAGGAGCAGGTATTTGTACATTACTCACCTGTTCCGGGGTCCTGATCGGCGACTTCGGGGTTCGCGGCGTCCTCGTCTTCTGGTCGGGTCTTCGGCTCCTTCCGTGACGTCCCGTTCGGCTTTTTTCTGCTTTTTTCGGCTCCAGCGTCGTCTTATTTCGGATCTTGCGCTCTGCTGCCCGCTAGCGGCTGATAAGTGTAATACACGTATCAGCCACTATAGGGATGTTCAGTATGTAATAAAGGTTTTTTTTTTTTTTCCAAATTAATTTTTTTCTATTTTCCGCACCCTATCGCCGCTGAGTGTTGATCAGCATCGCACGAAAGTGCGCTGCTAATCAGCAACTCCTCCTTTTTGGCGTAGGGTGTTTTTTTTCTATATCCTACTGCCACGGTCTGCTGATAAGTGCCGCACATAAGTGCGGCATTTATCAGCAACACCATTTTTGCCGTAGTTTTTTTTTTTTAAATATACTTACTGTAAAAAAACACTACATTACACCACACTACACTAGATTGAATAAAGTTTGACACTACACCACTACATACCCCATATACCAATCTCTATATAAAAGTGGCCCCCGGCGTGTTTTCGGTATTGGACGCATACGCTATTATTGCCTCCGAAACCGAAACAGCCAGTGAGGATGAATGGGGAGATCCTTCGTTCCTCCATTCATCCTCATCCTCCAATGACGTATCTGGGGGTAGCGTAGCGTACGCTGCCTCCCAGACACGTTTTTTCCCCAGGACCGTCCCAATAAGAGATTACGGTATGGCGTGAAATTCTACTAACTCTGTGAGAGTACCCCAGGGTACACTTACAGATATAGGGTACGTGCACACTGCGGAATGGCGAAGGATAACCCTTTGTGCATTCCGCAGCTGGCACCCGCCGGCGGACTGATGCAGGGGCGCGTGTCTCCACTCGTGTCATAGACTCCATGTTATGCAAGGGCGGATTCCATTGTCCGTCCAAAGAATGAATATGTTGGACGGAGAGCGGAATCCGCCCGTGCATAGAATGGAGTCTATGACACGGACGGAGACGCGCACCCGCATCAGTCTGCTGGTGGGTGCCAGCTGCGGAATGCACAAAGGGTTATCATTCACCATTCCGCAGTGTGCACGTACCCTTAGAGTGTATGAAGAAAGGGACACTCGAATCCAGCCCCAAGATGCCCCCACAATGCCCCCCCCATCCTCGGAGTTAGTGGGGAGATCATTCGGGAACTGATCTTCCCACTTCTGGATAAAGGTTACCACCGGTACGGGGATGACTTTTATACCAGCACCTCCTCTTCTGGTCCCTCGCTGCCTGAGCTACTGTAGCTTGCGGCACGATCCGAAAATATCAGAAGCAGTAATAAAGCCCTAATATTTAGCAGCCATGGAGCGGACCCAGCACTTCTGGATATGAAGGACCCCGTATCGCACCAGAGCAACATTTTCCAGGTGACGTCCCGCACACAGGAGAACGGGAGACCCCAGAAGAAGCGCAGAGTGTGGCGTAACAGGAGGATCAGGAGGGACACCATTTTCCAGTGTGACACCTGTCCTGATCACCCCGGCCTCTGCATATTGGATCGCTTCAAGGCGTATCACATGTCATTGGAGTTCCACATTATCTAAATTCTGTCCCTTATTCCTATTTCAGGGGTCACATTGATCCAGGGATTATTCTGATTGCCATTATGGAGTCGGGAATGAATTTTTTCCCTGTGATGAGGCTACTGTTGTCTGCCTTACGAGGGTTTTTTGCCTTCCTCTGCATCAACACAGGTTGAATTTGATGGACACCTGTCATTTTCAACCTTATAAACTAATAATTGGCCTAATACCCCCAAATAAATTAGAATTGTCCCTTTTCCCCAGCTAAATAGGTAAGGCCGCTATTCCCATTAGAGGATGCCATGATGCAATTACAAAGCCTCTGTGCGGCCAGGACAGAAGAAACCCCCCACAAGTGACCCCATTCTGGAAACTACACCCCATAAGGAATCTAACAAGGGGGTCAGCGGGTATATGGCCCCCTGGTGACGGCCACATATGGGACGTGAAAATGAAAAAAATGGTATTTTTTATTTTCACAGCACATGTTCTACACATGTGCCCGTCACCAGTGGGGTCCATATGCTCACTGTACCCCTCGTTAGATTCCTTATGGGGTGTAATTTCCAGAATGGGGTCACTTGTGGGGGGTTACTACTGTCCTGGCAGCACAGGAGCTTTGTAATTGCGACATGGCCTCCATCCTCCATTCCAGCCTCTAAATGGTGCTCTGTCCCTTTGGTGGCTTGCCCTGTGCCCATATGGCACATTATGTCCACATGTGGGGTATTTTCGTACTCAGGGGAAATTATTCTACACATTTTGCATTTATTTTCTTTTTTAACCCCTTGTGGAAATGGAAAAAAATCAAGGCTAGACCAACATTTAGTGTAATTTTTTTAAAATTTTTACTCTAAATCATTGATCTTGTCATGATTTTTTCATTTTCACAAGGGGCTAAAAGATAAAAAAAAACACAAAATGTGTAGAGCAATTTCCCCTGAGTACGGAAATACCCCACATGTGGACATAAAGCGCCATGCGGGTGCAGGGTAAGCCTCCAAAAGGACAGAGCGCCATTTGGCTTTTTGAGGCTGGATTTGGCTGGAATGGATTTCGAGGGGCCATGTTGCATTTAAAAGGCCCCTGTGTTGCCAAGACAGTTAAAACCCCCCACAAGTGACCCCATTATGGAAACTACACCCCTCAAGGAATGTAACAAGGGGTTTAGTGAGCATATGGACCCCACTGGTGACGGGCACAAATGTGGAACAATGTGGCGTGAAAATGAAATATTACATTTTTTACACTATAATGTTGGTTTAGTCTTGAATTTATCATTTTCACAAGGGGTTAAAAGAGAAAAAAAAACACAAAATATTTAGAGCAATTTCCCCCGAGTCCGTAAATACCCCACATGTGGACATAAAGCACCATGTGGGCGCAGGGCAAGCCTCCAAAGGGAAGGAGCGCCATTTGGATTTTGGAGGTTGGATTTGGCTAGAATGGATGATGAACGCCATGTCGCATTTACAGAGCCCTGGTGCTGCCAAAACACTGAAACCCCCCCACAAGTGACCCCATTCTGGAAACTACACCCCACAAGGAACCTAACAAGGGGTGCAATGAGGATATGGACCCCTTGATGATGGGCACATTTGTGCTGTGAAATTTAAAAAAATAAAATTTTTCACTTTCACGTCACATTGTTCCACATTTGTGCCCGTCACCAGTGGGGTCCATATCCTCATTGCACCCCTTGTTAGATTCCTTGAGGGGTGTAGTTTCCAGAATGGGGTCCCTTGTGGGGGGTTCCAGTGTTTTGGCAGCACGAGGGCTCTGTAAATGCGACGTGGCCCTTGAAATCCATTCCAGTGAAATCCAGCTTCCAAAAGCCAATTGGCGCTCCTTCCCTTTGGAGGCTCGTCCTGCGCCCCCTTGGCACTTTATGTCCACATGTGGGGTATGTCCGTACTCGGGAGAAACTGCGCTACATGTTTTGTGTTTTTTTTTTCCTTTTATCCCTTTGTGAAAATGAAAAATTGAAGGCTAGAACAACGTTTTAGTGTAAAAAATACTTTTGTCTTTTTTCACGCCACATTGTTCGGAAAATCTGTGAAGCACCTGTGGGGTCCAAATGCTCACCGCACCCCTTGTTACATTCCTTGAGGGGTGTAGTTTTCTAAATGGTGTCCCTTTAGGGGTGTTTTTTAGGTTTTGGCACCCCAGAGCCTCTGCCAACCTGAAGTGGTACAGTCAAAAATGACCAAATATAACAGAGCCATTGAAATTCACTAGGCGCTCCCTTATATCTGAGGCTTGTGGTTGCGTCAAATAGCGCAATAAGGCCATATATGGGGTATTTCTATAAACTGCAGAAACGGGGCAATAAATATTGGGGTGCATTTCTCTGGTAATAGGTTCATAATTATGAAAAATATTGGATTACAATAAAATCTCTGCACAGAAAATAAAAATTTTCAAATTTTTTACACAGTTAGCTTTTATTTCTGTGACTCCCCTAAAGGGTTAAAAAAACTTTCTGGATGTGCTTTTGCAGAGTTTTGGGGGTGCAGTTTCTGAAATAGGGTGCTTTGTGGGGCTTTCTAACACACAGTCCCCTCAAATACACTTTAAACCTGAACAGGTCCCTAAAAATATCTGATTTTGAAATTTTACTGAAAATTTGGAAATTTGCTGCTAATGTTTTACGCTTTCTATTGTCTAAAAAAAATGAAAGATAGTTTAATAAATGCCACCAACATAAAGTAGACATGTTGCTAATGCTATTTAATATATAATTTATGTGGTATAACCATTTTCTGTATAAGCAGAAAAGTTTTAAAGTTGGAAAAATGCATTTTTTCACAATTTTTCACGCTATTTTGGTTTTTTTCATAAAGATTCGTTATTAGCATCGACTCCAATTTACTAGAAATGTGAAGTACAATATGTCACGAGAAAACAATCTCAGAATCGTCCGGATAGGTAAAAGCATCCCGAAGTTATTAATGAATAAAGTGACACAGGTCATATTGATAAAATTTGCTCCGGTTCTTAAGGCCATTTCAGGCCCGGTCCTTAAGGGGTTAAGCAGATAGGCAGATACCTTTCATTAGGCAGAAGGTTAGACTCCTCCCAATTACACAAATTTCCACTTGTCAGGCAGATAAGCAGACACACCCTCTCCCATTAAAGATGGGCAGAACCCCACTATTAGGTAGTTAGGCAGAGTTCCCCCACATTATCCACATAAGCAGGTTCCTTCTTCTCCTCCTTTTGAGCAGAACACCTCACCACCCCCACTTAAAAGTGCTTTCTGCACAAAAAACTGTTACCTCAAATTTCATAAAGCTGCAGATTCCTCTCCCACTGGTGCAGCAGCGTGATGATGTCATCATGCAGACTGCAACATGAGAGGAGACCTTCAACAATAAGTGGTGGGCTAAATGACCCTGTAGATAGAAAAATGAAAGTGCTAGAGCTCTTAGAAGGGGGGAGGAAAAAATGAAAGCGCAAAAATGAAAATTTTCACTGGGTCATTTTGGGCTTGGTCCTTAAAAGGTTAAACTACAAAATATAATAGATATCACAGTTACAGCATGCAGTACTGTTCAAATAATTAAATATAGCATCATTTATCCCACATGGTGTGTGCCACTGCTGCTATAAACTGTGAGCGCCCCAGGGCCTTAGGTATGCTGATAAATAAAATATGTCCTGTAAAAGTTCAGCAACAGAACTGGTTGGGAAGTAATTTGACATCAAGAAGAAAGTAATGAAAATGTAACAACATAGACAAGTTCTTTTTTTTTTTTTTTATAGAAAGAACAAACCATGTCCCACCACTAAAACTGCTTCCTAACAGAGTCTTAACTCCCAAGTGTGCACCAAACTCTCCCACTCTATCTGTGCTTTTTATACTTGTTATCCGTGGATGTTAGTCCAGTATCGGTATATGGTTCATGGAGCTACCTAGGTGGGGTTTGATCCTGATGGTAAGTATAGTGGTAGGATTCTAAGTGGCATCTGTGTGGCCACTGCAGTGCGCAGGGATGGGAATAATCCTTTAAAGGGCATGGATCACCTAGATTTCCTTTTACTGATTAGAGTCAGATACTAAAAGTTATTTTATTCTAATCTTTTTCTATAATTCTTTTTATTTCATGTTTTATACATTGTAATGGGGCTTCCATCTTGCCTGAGTTGTTTGTAACAGCATTTAGTGACATGATTTACAGCAAGAGTCATTGACATCAGCTCAGTCTCAGCTTAGTTTTAACCTCAGTGGTGAAAATGACAACACTAGATTTCATGATTACTTTATAGCACAGATAGAAAAATGGAAAATTAGCAAAACTTCACCAAAAAATCATAAAAAAATGTTTCACATAAAAACATTATTTAAACAATAAGTCATTTTCTGATGACACATACCCTTTAAGGGGCAGATAATTATTGTAAAGGAAGCTACCTACAGTAGGTGGGGCTGTAGAGCAAGTTTTTTTTCCTGCACTAGATCAGCTACTTTGCATATAAACACATCCTGGAAATACCTTTCTAATCAATTTATGATCTAATTGAGCATATTTTAATGGACAACTATTAAATCTCTTCCTAATGATCTTGTAGGTTGGCAGTAGTTTGTATAGTTAGAATATAAACAACTGCTAGTTTACAAGTACTTACATAAGTTAGTAATGGATGCATCTAGGGATGGTCCGAACCTGCCGAGGTTCGGGTTCGCACGAACCTGAACTCTCAACAATGATTCCCGCTGTCTGCCCGCTCCGTGCAGCGGGTGGATACAGCCGGAGGACCGCCTGGAAAACTCGGATACAGCCATAGCCATAGGCTGTATCCCAGTTTTCTAGGCGGTCCTCCGGCTGTATCCACCCTCTTTACGGAGGTGGAAGACAGCAGGAATCATTGCCGAGAGTTCAGGTTCGTGCTAACCCGAACCTCGGCAGGTTCGGACCATCCCTAGATGCAGCATATACTACGTTTGTATGATATAACTAAGATATATAAATGATATATACAAGCTATAGCTAAACTGATTTTCTTTTTTTCCATCTTAGTTTTCTTTTTTTGCACAAGAAAAACATATTTCAGCATCTTTGATCATATTGGTGGGAGAGCTATGGGAATGTAAGGATCCATCTTCCTCCATCAAATCACCTACATGCCGCAGGTTCCATTGACCACAGCAACCAAAGGGTTAAACTGATCTGATCAGAGTAAGCACAGATCTTGGGAGTTGAGTAGGATCGTGAATGTATATTGTAGCCGCTATCCTGCTGCTGATAAGGCAAGCACAGTGTCTACCTGATCAGAGCATCATAACAGCACGGGGAACAACCTCTGAGGACTCTCTTACCTGAGCAGTTCTATTACAACACAGGTCCTCAAAGGATATTGTTAACATAGATTTGATTTTTTTTAATCTAATGAATCTAATCAGATGGATGTCTTTTGTGGTTTCAGATAGTAAACACACCAACTAATACATATGGCCTCGACCTGACTGGTTAAAGGTTTACATTGTGATGATGATCACTGAATGGGCAATTACTCCATAGATCGGACTAGTGACGCTTTTATAAAACAGTACTTTCCAGCGTTTTCTAATTTCCCATCCTTCACCACATTAGACCAGCAATATGGAGCAATGCTTAATAAACTCACCTGTCCAAAGACAAGCTGGAATAGAAGCAGAACCAGAGAGAAAGCAGCCAGGTCCATTGTGGAGCTCTTACCACCGTACAAGGACTACAATATTGGTCAGGCTTTTGCTTTTTATAAAACCATTTTCTTACATTATTGTACTTTGTCCCAATATATGACTTGTCGGTTACAGTTTATCCAATGTGAAAGACCCTTGAACTGCAATATGCAATATAATGTACATATAGTACCTGTAATCTGTATCACTAGGCTTTCTGAAACCTTAAGGTTTAGCAAAGCATTTATTACCTGTTATTGTTACACTGAGGGGCAATGTATATGGTATGCGGTACAATAGCCATTGTTTGGCTCCCGGGTGCCATGGCAACCATTGGCACCCCTGATTGTGCTTGCAGGGTGCTGATTAGTAACAGAGGGAGGCCAGCTTCATACAGTACATGCTGTTATTGGCCGCTATTAAAGGTAACCAGTGCAGTCTGTGGGGGTCACACACTGTCTCTTTGGTTGTCAATCACACCTTCAGAGTGCGCTGGCAGGCAGTAAGCTGTGACTTGTTACAGCCCTAGTACTAGTATAGTTATTTGCGTTCCCCATTCACCACATTAAAAGTTACCAGATTGAGGGAGGAAGACATGGTAGGAAATATTATGACCACATCTATTGGGTACAGCTAGTGCCTTTATAAGCACAATGCCGGTGATTGGTTCCCTTTAAAGTGAAACTGTATCTCAAAAAACTTGTCCGATACGTCTAGCCATGTCAGTTCTGGGTCATCTAACATCCTGTATCCAGTCGGTGGCATGGGCCCAGTTCCACTCAAGGCCACTCCAGAAGTTAATCCTGTCCAAGTGGGACAAGAAACAAACGTCCCTCGACAAAACAATTTGTCTTCCAAAAGACACAAAGTTTTCTCTTCGATGGTGGCTTCTAAAGAAAAATCTAGAGAAGGGAGTACACTGGCATCAACCCGACCTAATCAAGATAACAACCGACGCAAGTGCGACAGGATGGGGAGCTCATCTACCAGGTCTGTCGCTTCAAGGAACATGGAGCCAGTCGATTCAAGAAAGATCCTCAAACTTCAGGGAGCTAATGGCGGTATGGAAGGCACTAAAAGCATCAGAGCATCTCACAAAAAATCATCATGTTCTGATACATTCCGACAATGTGACGACAGTGGCATTCATTCAGCATCAAGGAGAAGCTCGTCACAGTTCACTCCAGGATCTAGCACAGAAAATATTCGAGTGGGCAGAACAAAACCTAATATCCCTCAAAGCGGTTCACCTGAAAGGGTCTTGGAACCTAGAAGCGAACTTTCTAAGTCGTCAGACCATAGACCCAGGGGAGTGGTCCCTAGCCCCTTGGGCCTTCGACATGATAAAGGAAAAATGGGGGTTTCCGATGCTCGACCTGTTTGCAACAAAGAAAAATGCAAAGGTAAAATGGTTCTACTCCCTCAATCCAAGGGACTCTCCAGCAGGGATAGATGCGTTAAATCAACAGTGGCCGCAGGGACTTCTATATGCATTTCCTCCGATTCCACTAATATCCCGAGTACTAGCAAAGTTCAGGACTCAAAAGACCACGCTAATACTGGTAGTACCGGCTTGGCCAAAAAGAGTGTGGTATCCTCTTCTAAAAAGCCTGGCGATAGAGGATCCCATATTGTTTTCAGCAAAGCAAGACCTTCTTATGCAAGGCCCGGTCCATCATCCCTCAGTCCAAAGGATGCACCTATCTGCATGGATACTGAAAAATCCATACTAAAAAGGAAGGGATTCTTTCCGAAGGTTATTGATACCCTTCTCCTCAGCCACAAGGACTCTACCACGAAAATTTTTTAAAAAATCTGGAAAAAACATTCTTCCTGGTGTGGTCCAAAATTCTCCCTTGACTCTCCAGATATCCCACTCATTCTGGACTTCCTCCAATCAGGCTTGGATCTTGGTCTTGCCCCAAGTACTCTGAAGGTGCAAGTGTCTGCTCTAAGTGCTCTATACGATTCTAAGCTGTGTGACATCTCCTGGGTAACTAGATTTCTGAGGGCGGCAGAACGCATCAGACACAGAATCAGAAATCTTCATCCCCCATGGAATCTCAATACAGTTCTGTCTGGTCTATCCAGCCCCCCCCTTTGAACCAATAGATTCCATTTCACTCAGACAACTTACCTTAAAAACTATATTTCTGGTAGCTATTACGTCGGCACGTAGAGTAAGTGAACTCCAGGCCCTCAGCATTCAAGAACCCTTCTTAAGAATTCTGGATGACAAACTAGTGACATCATTTAACAGGTCCCAAAATATTGTGGTCCCCTCCTTCTGCCCTAACCCAAAAAATGAAAAAGAAAGGTCTTTTCATAACTTGGATGTTAGAAGGGCAGTACTACAGTACATAGATGCTACCAAGTCTTGGAGGGTAGATAAGAATCTCTTTGTCCAGTTTGTCCAGGGTGAACAAAGGGAAAAAAGCATCTAAGAGCTCCATCTCTCGATGGATTCCCCTCGCTATATCTGAAGCCTATAGTGTCATGAAACAGACTCCCCCTATTTCAGTTAGGGCCCACTCTACCCATGCTATGTCCACCTCTTGGGCAGAAAAGGCTTCAGCCTCAGTTGAACAAATTTGTAGGGCAGCTACCTGGACGAATTTGCACACTTTCTCTAAGCATTATCGTCTAGATGTCTCTTCTGCTGATGACACGGCTTTTGGACGTAAAGTCCTTAGTGCTGTTGTCCCACCCTAGGTGTTTCTCTGTTAGTTCTCAGGTGCGCTGTCGTGGAGACGAGGGGGGAACGGTGAATTATACTCACCGATAATTCTCTTTCTACGAAGTCTCCACGACAGCACCCTAACATCCCACACTATTCACTTGGTTAAGGTTTTCATTTAATATTATAATTCACGTCTTCCTTCTCGGTGTTCTTCTTTAAAATACACTGGTGTTTGGAGGAAGGGGTGGGGTTTTTAACCTCTCTGGTGTTTTTCATGTCCCTGATCAGGAGGAGGCAGTCTCAGGTGTGCTGTCGTGGAGACTTCGTAGAAAGAGAATTATCGGTGAGTTTCTTCTCTCAGCTCCTTCTTGTAACGATGAGTCATCAGCAGGAGGGCTGCTCTAGCTCCTGTTACACCAGCCTCCCCCTCCCCTACCTTGTCAGGTGACTCAGCTTGCTCAGCTCCCATTGGCTGAGCAACTTCAAGCCATCTGAGTCCATGTCACTTGCTTATCTTCCCTAGTGACATGACTCATTCACTCACTGAGTCCACTCGGCAGCAGAAGAGAGTATGAGGGGAGGGGGGAGCTGTCTATATGCCGGGAGTCTGTCATGAGGGAAGAGAAGCAAGTGACATGACTCAGATGGCTTGCAGTTGCTCAGCCAATGGGAGCTGAGCAAGCTGAGTCACCTGACAAGGCAGGGGAGGGGGAGGCTGGTGTAAAAGAAGCTAGACCAGCCCTCCTCCTGATGACTCATCGGTGGGGGGTTGAGGGGGGAAAAGACAGGGAAGGGGGCAGATAGGTGATTGAAGCATATTACAGAGTTATATAACTTTGTAATGTGCTTCAATTACTGGGAAAAAGTTTTTCATGGGAGTTGTCCTTTAACTGATTAACCCCTTTTTTACTGAAATAGTTGTCTTTATTGATACAGGACACCTTACCTACCTTAGTTTTTGGTTGTGGAACAAATTGTCTGAGTTTAAATTATTTCCTACGGGAAAATGTGCTTTAACATACAAATGATTTAGATTAAAAGAACATTTCTGGAAAAAAATATTCTTGTCATCCAAGCTTTCACTGTTTCATATTTAAGCAGCCGCCATGCTGCTTCTTTCCAGGACACACCTTGGCGGCGTCCTTCATTACAGGCAATGCAGCGGATGATTCTTTATAGAGATGAGCGAATTTACATTACAAATGAAGGGAACTCTATACGCCGACTGCCTTTAATCTCCATGCCACTTACTGCTGCTCCACTCCGGGTGCCTGGAAAAGCTGGATCCATTCCTGGGAAACATGCCGCCCACATGACTAGTTAGTGCTGATTTGCATACAGAATGGAAAGGAATAAAACTACATTTTCAGGGAGATGAAGGCAACAGCAAACTAGCAGTTTATATGGTAGGAAAAGCTGTAGCATGCTTCATAGCATCATTATTGTAAGTCAGAACCCTAAATCATCATGACTGCTTCATTTTAATAGAAATGTGATTTATTGTATAGTCATACTGTTACTATGCTATGTGACTCTATGTGATAGAGGGGATGTCATACAGTATTTGCTGCTTTAAGAATTCAAGGCCACTTTATTAAAGGGGTAGTGCGGTGCTACACAGTTATTCACTAAATAACACACATTACAAAGTTATACAACATTGTATAGTGTGTTTATTTAAGTGAATGGCCCCCTTCCCCTTTTTACCCCCCACCCCCGGAAGTGTGGTGCATTATACTTATGTATTCGCTGTTGACCCTTGCCGCCATCTTGGGACAATGACGTAATCTTCAGGATGCCGGCCGGACTGCTCCTGCCCTCCCTCACGCCGCCCCCCCTCTGGCACATCATTGGCTGCTCAGCCGCTATTGGCTGAGCATAACTATGCTCGACAGTAATTCAGTGAGTATAATGCACCACACTTCTGGGGGTGGGGGGAACACGGGGAAGGGGGCCATTCACTTAAGTTAAATAACACACATTACAAAGTTGTATAACTTTGTAATGTGTGTTATTTAGTGAATAAATGTGTAGCACTGCACTATCCCTTTAAAAACCTTTAAAACCATGCACTCCCAGTCTGTTGGTCTTAGTCATTTGCTTGATCAATAAAGGAAATCATGACCCATTTGAGCTTTATATAGGAAGCAATGAACAACATGCAAAATGACAACTAAGTCATGTTGGGGGATGATATGGCGTTTTTTGAACATGTTGAAAGGTTCTTAAAGGGTTTATCCAGGATTAGGAAAACATAGTGGGCCTCAATCACTTTAAGGCCCCGACCACATGATTATGGAGATGTTTAATAGGCTCGGTAAGCGGGTGTCAATCTAGCACAGGGGTGGGGAACCTTTTTCATGTCGAGGGCCGGTCGGGCATTAATAAAATCATTCGAGGGCCGCATACCGTGTGCGGCAGTTAGTAGTGTGGGTTAGCAGCTCCCGGGGCAAGGCAAAGTATTGTTCCCCTAGTTCCCCTGCTATTGTAGTTAACCCCCCCCAGTGATGCCCCTTGTAGTCTAGTTAACCCCCCCAGTGATGCCTCTGGTAGGCCTAGTTAACCCCCATCAGTCATGTCCCTGGTAGCCTAGTTAACCCCCCCAGTGATGCCTTTGGTAGGCCTAGTTAACCCCCCCAGTGATGCCTCTGGTAGGCCTAGTTAACCCCCATCAGTCATGTCCCTGGTAGCCTAGTTAACCCCCATCAGTCATGTCCCAGGTGGCCTAGTTAACCCCCATCAGGCATGTCCCAGGTGGCCTAGTTAACCCCCATCAGGCATGTCCCTGGTGGCCTAGTTAACCCCCATCAGGCATGTCCCAGGTGACCTAGTTAACCCCCATCAGGCATGTCCCTGGTGGCCTAGTTAACCCCCATCAGGCATGTCCCTGGTGGCCTAGTTAACCCCCATCAGGCATGTCCCTGGTGGCCTAGTTAACCCCCATCAGGCATGTCCCTGGTGGCCTATTTAATCCTCCATCAGGCATGTCCCTGGTGGCCTAGTTAACCCCCATCAGGCATGTCCCTGGTGGCCTATTTAATCCTCCATCAGGCATATCCCTGGTGGCCTAGTTAACCCCCATCAGGCATATCCCTGGTGGCCTAGTTAACCCCCATCAGTCATGTCCCTGGTAGCCTAGTTAACCCCCATCAGGCATATCCCTGGTGGCCTAGTTAACCCCCATCAGGCATGTCCCAGGTGGCCTAGTTAACCCCCATCAGGCATATCCTTGGTGGCCTAGTTAACCCCCATCAGGCATATCCCTGGTGGCCTAGTTAACCCCCATCAGGCATATCCTTGGTGGCCTAGTTAACCCCCATCAGGCATATCCCTGGTGGCCTAGTTAACCCCCATCAGGCATGTCCCTGGTGGCCTAGTTAACCCCCAAATAAAAAAAATAAACATCCCACTCACCTTACCTCCGCTCCCACGCTGCCCATGTCCTCTTCTGTCCCAGGTCCTCTGTGCTGGTCTTTCTCCTGCAGGCGGCGCGCGATGAAATAACGTCATCGCGCGCGGCCCGCAGGAGACTGAAGACACGCACCGCTCTGCTGGGGAAGAAGCCGGCATAGACAGCATCCTCCTGTGTCCGGCAGCTGTCACAGACACCAGAGGATGCTGTGTATGCCGGCTCCTTCCTCCTCCAGAGCGGCGCGCATCACAGGGGAGCTGCGGGCCGCGGGCCGCGGGCCGCATCGGGAGGTCTCAGGGGCCGGATGCGGCCCGCGGGCCAGGGGTTCCCCACCCCTGATCTAGCAGATCGGCACTTGCTTACATCGTGAGTCGGGCCGTTTAATACGGCATTTAGCCTACTTTAGCCTACTTTTAAAGTGCTGCGGAGGATACAAATAAAAGCATTATTTTTAGAGAAGGTTTTCTATCTTGCAGTGCAGGTAACCGGGAAGACTTGGACACTTAGCTTCACCCACATAACCATGGCTGGGGCTTGTATGAACCTATTAGGATGGGAAGCTCGACACTGTAGGGCAGAAGGTGATCAGACTATAGTCTATACACAGGTACAAGTATCTCTCACTCTCGAGTATCTTTTTAAGTTCCAGCAGAGCACAGAACTACATTGGGTTGGGACTCCATGGACAAACTCCTCTAGTCTACGCTGCTCTATTCAAACTCCTTCAAGCATCTCTGGGGCACAAACCAAGTTAAGCACTAAAGTCTGTACAAAGATTTATCTATTTGCTGCCAAAGTGTTGTGTATAATCAGGAGACTGTACGTGAAACTGTTCACTGGTCATCTGTTCCTTCGCACCAGCACCTACACACACTAGCCACACACCTTGGGTCATTTTTCCCCTTTCTGTGGGTGGAGGTACCGATAGTCCGGGTGGGTCAATTGCCACTTAGTGACAGGAGCCCAAGGGACCCATCACAACCCGGCAGATCACTGACCATTTGGGGAACACTACAGACTGGCCACACTAAAACAGGTACCAACATCACACATGTGTGCTGGACTAGCACTGGCGTCACGACACTACCATCATTGGATGAGTACTGCAGTGAAACACTACTATCAAAGTGGTTCGCTAAACACCACAGGAACACAACTAAAACCTGACCATCCCTATTACCTAGGCTGTATCCCTGTTTTCCAGGCGGTACTCTGGCTGTCTCCACCTTCCCCACGGAACGGAAAGGCATCGGAATTCAAATGAAGAAGGTTCGAGTTCGATCGAACCCGAAAATTCCCGATGTTTGATCATCTCTAATAGGAAGAAATGATGACAGGACTAAAGGCCTCAAATATAGCCACCTATTTTATTTTTATAGTCGATTCCTGCTCTTTCCATGACAACTTATTGGGTATGCTACAAAAAATGCAAAAAGGGAACCAGCACCGGACACCTTGACTCCGCAGGTGGCTAACAGGGAACACCCCGTTTAACTCCACACACACTCCATGAAGCCACAGCGTAGAAGAAAGGTCACGGGTATATTTCCAGTGATGTTTATTAAGTCCACACAATAAAATAATCCAGCAATGTTTCCGTAGATAAACTACTTTTTTCAAGCATGGGTATGCTAAGTTTTAATGCCTGAAGCTTTTTTTCACTTTGGAGATAAGCTACTGCTAGGGGTGTCTGGCAGCAACTTTTTACACACAGATTTATCTGACAGATTTTTGAAGCCAAAGCCAGAAATGGATTTGAGGCAAGGAGAAATCTTAATCTTTCCTTTATGACCTGTTCATTGTTTTTAATTTGTTCCTGGCTTTGGCTTTAATGATCTGTTAATATATGGTCAGCCATGTTTTACTAGTATTATATAGTCGGTTGGTGTAAAGTTACAAACATTTGGCACTTACTGGACTTTATATACAAAAAGTAACGTTTTTGAGAAACAGCCAAGTAAACTCAATGGGGGAGATTTATCAAACATGGTGTAAAGTGAAACTGGCTCAGTTGCCCCTAGCAACCAATCAGATTCCACCTTTCATTTTCCAAAGAGTCTGAGGAATAAAAAAGTGGAATCTGATTGGTTGCTAGGGGCAACTGAGCCAGTTTCACTTTACATCGTGTTTGATAAATCTCTCCTAATATCCATGACCATGATGCCTGGTGATTACTTTATTTACATGCTAACAGTGGTATTATACATGGATTGTTATTGCAGCAGCCATGTAAACAAACACTATGGGGGAGATTTATCAAACAAGGTGTAAAGTGAAACTGTCTCAGTTGCCCCTAGCAACCAATCAGATTCCACTTTTTTATTCCTCAGACTCTTTGGAAAATGAAAGGTGGAATCTGATTGGTTGCTAGGGGCAAGTGAGCCAGTTTCACTTTACACCATGTTTTATAAATCCTCCTCTATACGTGTGTTGGTGTAGATCCTGTCTTGACCATGACTGAATATACGATGTGTCTGATGAAGTCAGGGGCCGTGTTTGACACTGTGTGCTGGAGATGTTGCCTTTATCCTTAGGTTTATTTAGTCATCAACTTCAGATGCAGCAGAAGTTCCACTATTATATTCCTGATCCTTTGTCCTGAATCAAAAAGCTGAGCTCTGGAAGAAAGTAAATCAGGAAGTCAATACATGACATTTACACTTGATGCATCCTGCAAGTAAATTACTATTAATGTTTCTAGAAAGTCATTGTGTTTTTTTTTTTTTTTTACAATATTACACTGTCCTGTATTAATTTCCCTCAAAGTAATTAGGATGTACAGGATCATTGTATCGTTCTTGACGCAATATTGTCAGTTTTCATAAAGATCAGCATAATTTACAAGCTTACACTTTTAGGCTATGTTCACACTACGTTTAACAGTGTCCGTTGCATACGTTTAAACTGCCTGCCGCCGGGCTGCATTTAGGACGTTCCTGCAGCTGATACCTCTGTATCAGCTGCAGGAACGTTCTTCCTTTACAATTGACTTGCGGGCACCATTGGGTGTGCCCGCAAATCAATTAGCCATTTAATTCCATGAAATGTGCAGCCGTTCTTTACATTAAAATGATGTAGTGTGAACATAGTCTTACATTATACTTTAAAGCAGTGCTTCTCAATTCCAGTCCTCAGGCCTCACCAACAGGTCATGTTTTGAAGATATCCCATACAGAGAACACCTGTGATAATACCTGATGCACTGAGTATAATTATATCACCTCTTAAATACTAAGGAAATCCTCAAAACATGACCTGTTGGTGAGGCCTGAGGACTGCAATTGAGAAGCACTGCTTTAAAGCATTTGGAAAGTCTTCACACCCATCAGTTTTTCCAGATTTTATGTTGTAGCCTTGTTCTAAAATAAAAATAAAAATATTCCCTATTATTCTGCACTCAATATCCCATAGTGACAAAGTGAACTTATAGAAAAATTTATAGAAAAGGCGCTTATCCACGGTAATCATTGGGTCCTTGGCCACCTCTCTTACCAAGGCCTCCAAACAATCCGATCTCTGACCTCTACAGGCCTTCCTTTCCTCGTCATGGCTTGGTGTTTGCTCTGATGTCCATTGTCAGCTATGACAGGGGTGAGTTTCCTAATCATGTCCAATCAACTGAATTTACCACAGGTGACACAAATCAACGTAGAGAAATGGGAAGCCCCAGAGTTAAATTTCAAGTGCCATGGGGTGCAGATGTGAGAATACTTTGTTTTGTACTTCAGCACAAGACCTCAACATAGAAAAATGTGAAAGGATCGGAAGACTTTCCCAATGTATTATATATTGTTGTATGTAGAGTGGTGGGGAGCCCATGTTGCTTCATGTCATCACAGCCCAACAACCTAAGGCTGGGTTCACACTGAGTTTTCACAATCCGTTTTTTTTCTTCATCCGTTTTATTTTTTTCAAAAAAACGATGAAAACAAAACAAATGAATTTGTGTGCATCTGTTTTGATCTGTTTTTCCATTGACTTCCATTATAAAAAAAAACTGATCAAAAAGGATCCGGTTTTTTAATGTTCACAAAAATGTAGATGACTTCATTTTTGTGTCCGTTACCAAAAATAAAAGTCAATGGATAACGGATCAAAAAACTGATAAAAAAAACACAGTGTGAACCCAGCCTAAGGCACAATAACACCATCCCTTGCGAATAATCACGTTTCTATTCCTTGAACACAATAGAGGGCATTTATTAAGTCTGGCGTTTTTTTGCGCCAGGCTTAAAAATGTTCCCGCAGCGCCAACAGTACGCAGATTTATGTAGAGGCGCCTCTACATCTCTACATGAATCCTGAGCACAAGGAGGGAAACCTACGCCATAAATTCTGATGACCTACAGTGTTTTTTCTACATTTGGATTAGAAAGTGCTGTTATATGTTAACAAAAGGAAACGTTAGATTGGTCTCAATTTAATTGGTACCCTAGGAGCACCGTGGACTGTTTCTATGGTAATTTTTGTCTTTATCTCAATTTTCCTCCAATATTTTACAGATAGTTGATTGATTGATTGATTGATTGATTAATGGGGTTACTCACTTGTAATAATTTCTTTCAGGTTAGTAAGACAGAAGAGATGGGCATGCTCATGTTTCTTTAAGGCAGTGGTATATAGTCAAGCTCTTGGGCCCCCATCAATGTGACCTCTCAACAATTTTTTCTGACATGTCATTTAGTTAAGTGTAGAAAACCCTCTAAATATTCTTTTTAACCATATTTTAAGAAATCAGGCTGGACGACCACATTTCTATGGCACAATTCCTACAAACTCTAAATACTGAAAATCCATGAAAACAATAATTTCATTCCACCAGTTTCTAGTTGAGCATCTGCACTAAGACTCTCACATATAAATAATATACTGCACTCACGTTTTCCAACACATCCAGCTCATTTCGTGTTAACGCCAATAGTTTCCTCTGCTTCTTTTTCAGGCAGAACACAGTAACAAGTGTGACTATTAGCATAGCTACAAATACTGCCACTGAGGAGGATACGGCAATCACCACTGTGTCTTGACTGGAAACTTTGGTCTGACATTTTTCTCCGACATACCACCAGTCTTTAGTTACTTTGCACCTATATATAGAGAAGATATTAATTGAATTTATTACTCAAGCTGGCCATATACTAATAGCTTACCTACAATCCAGTCCCTGGACGGTCACCATTAAGCTGCACAACCTAACAGTAGTGGCTGTTACTCTCAATATATATCAGACGCAGATGGCGGCACATAGCAGAACGATTGCCTCCTTGAGCATTTATGAACTTACTGTCAGTAATACTGCACATGAGGTGGATGTTGTAGTTTACCCATGGCACCTAACATTATATGAGTGCGGGCCCTTAATTTTGACTCTAGTATGTCCCCTGAGGAGACAGGAGTGTACAAGGGTCTGTGGTTACGGGGACTGAATATATGAGGCTCTGGGCACATTACCTTCTCTCTTCTCTGCTGAAAGATATGCTGGTGAGTCTGGTAACACCAGGACATATGGTGTTAATAACCTTACTTCTAATAACAAATTAGCCCAGGGGTTTAAAAATCTATTAATTAAATTTATGCAAATAGAGTTAATTGTAAGGGCCCTATGAGGCACGGTTATTGTGCAAAAAATCGTTATGTTGTTCAAATTTAAACAATAATTGTTTTGTGTGAATCGTTTCCGTATGTTGTTGATCGCATCTTCTGAGCTGAACCTAAAATCATTTCTAATCGTTCGCTGTAATTTGACATTCGTTTGCTAATCATTCACTGTAATGGTGCGTTTACACGTAACGATTATCGTGCCAATTTGCGCTATAATGATCAAATTCGAACGATAATCGTACGTGTAAACGCAGTGAACGATCAAACGACGGCGCAGGGGGCTGCGATTGACCGTAGGAGCGGGCTGCAGATAAGCGGGGGGGGGCGGGCTGCGGGCGGGCCGGGCTGCTAGCGCGCGATCGCAAAACGATTGCAAAAAGATTTTTCTGTACGATATATTGTACCGTTTAAACGCTGATCGTTATGAAAAAAATCATTACTTCGACAACGTTAATCGTACGATCGGGCCAATTATCGTTTCGTGTAAACGCACCATAATTCTGCATCGTTCGTTCATTTGCTGGGATCAGATGGAGTAAACAATCGTTGAAAATCGTTTTGTCTAATAGGACCTGCTAATAGGTGCTGCTGAATTACTGTGATTGTTAGGATTCTCTGTGACACTTTGTATCATCCCCAAAAATAAGACTTATTATATTAAAAATTATATTTGCGTTATATTTTTTTCCCCTCAAAAACAGGCACTATGTCTTATTTCTCTCCCCTCAGCCTCCCTGGGCCTCCCCGGAATACTCACCCTGGGACCAAGAGCGCATCAGCAGCGCATCAGCTTCAAGTCAGACATGCAGCGGCGTGCGTTGGAACGCGCAGAGGACTTAATGACCATGGCCCAGGCTGCATGTGGCAAGGGCACCCTTACTTTTGGGGGCGCCCTTGTTTAGAGTAGGGGGTGCCTTACACAATTTTGGCTTTGATATACTCTATAAAGTCTAATAACAGTAGTCCGTGGCAATTGGTGCTTTAAAGGAGTGGTGTGGCGTTTAACATTTATTCACTAAATAACACACATTACAAAGTTCTACAACTTTGTAATGCGTGTTATTTAAAAGAATGGCCCCCTTCCCCTTGTTTCCCCCAACTCGGAAGTGTGGTGCATTATACTCACCGATCTCAGCCGCCATCTTGGGTTGACGACGTCATCTTCGGGAGGCCAGCCGGACCGCTCCAGTCGCCCCCCTCTGCCGCGTCATCAGTTGCTCAGCCGCGGTTGGCTAAGCATAACTGTGCTCAGCCAATCACAGCTGAGCAGCTGATTACCTGGCAAAGGGGGGGCCGGCATGAAGGACGGCTGGAGCGGTTCGGCAAGCCTCCCGAAGATGACTTTGTCGACCCAAGATGGCGGCCAGGGTCGACAGCAATGGAGTAAGTATAATGCACCACACTTCTGGGGTGGGGGGGAACAAGGGGAAGGGGGCCATTTACTTAAATAACACACATTACAAAGTTGTAAACCTTTGTAATGTGTGTTACTTTTTTTTTTTAATCAGTTTTTATTCAGCTTTTTCAAACATACAAAGTAATACATAAGACCAGGGCCGGATTAAGGTTGGTGGAGGCCCTGGGCAACAATTTTGTTGGGGCCCTCCCCATTTTCTTCCCCCACAAATAAACCATAAAGCAATCTATATAGGTGGCTGATTACTGTAGGGGACTTAGCACCTACCCCTCCTCACTCCTGGTTGTATGGCTCAGCATCCTCCTCTGTTCTGCATATGATGGTCCCTAGAGGCTGCAGTCCAGAGGAAGATGCCAGGCCCTAGAAACAGGATAGGGAAGGGGTGAGCATTGCTGTGGGTTCCCACTTAATTCAATGCGAGAACACAGCACTTAAGTACTTTCTGTGCTCTCTTGCCCACTGTGTTAGCCACCACAGCAGCATATGCAGTTGTGAATCGCAGGCAGAACCTGGACTTGCAAGTCCCATCTTCAGTTCCCAACCATATAAACTACCTGAAGCAGTAAAGAGCACCCAGTAAGTAAAGTATTAAAGGTTGTGTAGAATCTATAGCACACAAGCTATATATCATACACTGCACACAGGCTATATACCATACACTGCACACAGGCTGTATATCATACACTGCACACAGGCTATATATAATAGGCTGCACACAGGCTATATACCATACACTGCACACAGGCTATATATCATACACTGCACACAGGCTAAATACCATACACTGCACACAGGCTAAATACCATACACTGCACACAGGCTATATAGCATACACTTCACACAGGCTATATATCATACACTGCACACAGGCTACATGTGATATGCTGCACACAGGCACTATACATGCCCCTATAGTATATATCCCTGCTCTGATGTGCCAATTCAAAAGAAAGCCTCATACTCACTTGATCTGGGCAGATGACAGGTCTTCTCTCCTCTGGCTCTTCTCTGTTCCTTCAGCCTGAAAGCCACTGTGACAGATCATCCAGCATGCTTCAAGATGTCGCATCCCTGCTGGAGAGATCAGGTTTCCTTGCTGAGGTCCCACACTGTCCTCTCCTCAGTGAGGGGGAGGGGCGAGGGGGGAGTGAGGACCTCAGCAGGAGACATCTACCCGGAAGCTTGACAGGAAGAATCCATTCAAAGACCCACCAGGGGGAGTCTGAGCCTGCCAGGAGGGAGATTCTTACAAAGGATTAACCCTACAACTCCCTCCCTTCCTGGACAGCATGCAGTGTGGCCAGTGCTGTGTCCAGGTAGGGTTTCCACATGCTTTTTGAGCATGGGACTGGCTCCCAGACACCACTTCCAGGTTTGGGCTGGTGGAGGCCCCCTAGTGGTGGAGGCCCCTGGGCACGTGCCCCTGGTGCCCTCCCTTTAATCCGGCCCTGCATAAGACATATGTCTAAGACATATTCTAAATAAGACATTTAGAAGAGTAATACAGTGATACTCCAAAAATTACAGTCATGTATTGTGAGCATGTCTTCAGATTCCGTAATGTGTGTTATTTAGTGAATAAATGTTAAACGCCGCAGTACCCCTTTATCCAATGTGCTGTGTTTTCCTGCAAAGAATTGCTGACATGACATGTACACTTTTGCAAGTACCAAATAACTTTCTACTGCAAATGTATACCGTGAGGAAACAGTCGTATGGTAGTAATGGGCAAAAAGATTAAGTACAGAATGGAAAAACTGAATATGATTCATGCTAAATATTTCATGACTAGTGATTATATTTATCGATGAACTTGAAAAAGAAGTTACAGTAGCTGGTACCAGGGAGTACACCAACTAATAGATTTTTAATTTTTCTTTACTTGACTGACCAAACGTTACTACCATCTGATGAATAAATAATATCACCATACAGTAGTAGTGGAGATTTGTTCTCCTAAATATTTTTAAAGTATATTTTTATTGTCAGTGGGAATATAGGGGTTAACACCCTGTTCTATGTTGGTCTAAGATAGTTAGTGGTTTAATAACTGGTGTCCAGTGTTTTATATACCCTTTCATCCAGCCATCCCTCAGAGTTGTGACTTTAAGCCTCTAGTCAAATAGTCGCTATAATAGGAGCTTGAGAAGTTTGCATAACAACCCTTCCTACTTATAGGGTTGGCACTATGAGCAGACATACCCCTTTCTTTGACTAATATAGCCCTAATAGTTATTACCCATAACACTGTACTGTAACTCCTCTTAACATAACCTGCTAACGTTAGTACATGCAAAAATACTATAGTTTAGCTGTACCTGCAAACTGGCCGATCAGCCTCATAAACGCAGATGCCATCATTTTTACAGCCATAGTTATCACAGGCCCCTGTGGGTCCAGATGTTTGTGATGTTGTTATTGCTCCTGATCCTGTCGTTGTCCCTGGCGCTACCGATGGTTTCCCTGAGGATATTATTGTTGTTCCTGTCCTCGATGAAGTTGTTGTTCTAGTCCCTGTTGTCGTTGTAGTTGTTGTTCTAGTCCCTGTTGTCGTTGTAGTTGTTGTTCTTGTCCCTGATGTTGTAGTTGTTGTTATTCTTGTGTCCACTGTTGTTGGTGTTCTCGTCCCTGTTGTTGTCGTTGTAGTTATTATTGGTAGAGTAGTAGAGGGAGGTATTGGTTGAGTGGTATTTAGATACGTCACATCTGGCAAAATATGAAAACATTAGTGCATTTGTATTAGTAAGTATGCTGGGCTTTGAGAATGGAAGTTAAATGTATTTATGTGTTAATAAATATTTTTTGTCTGTCCCCCACATTACTATAATGTCTTTTGAGGTGAGGGGGGGTTCAATATTTCTTACTTCAATTGTACATGTGTGTTTTTTTGGTTGTCATTTTTTAGCTGTGTTTTCCTTTTACAAACAAACTGATATATTGACCATGTAATTCAAGGTTATAAGAGAAAAACCATAACACATCCAGAGTGTTTTGAGAAAAGAGCCATCGGCCCCCAAAATCACACACCCAACGTAAAGAAAAGCAACATAAAAAGCATTGTTAGCAGCAGATTTTATACTTCTCTCTTAACTTCCAGTAAAGGGGTTATCCCTAGATAACCCTAGTCACTTTCTTCCAAAAACAGCACCACACCTGTCAGGTTAGGTGTGGTATTCCAATTTAGCTACATACATGTCAAAAAATCGTGGATAACCCTTTTGGCCAAAATAGGTTTATCTTTTATCAATCAAAAGTACCAATTAACCAACAAAAATAAAATACAGAGTTAAAATAAATAATAAATAAATAATATAGAGAGGTTTTCTTTTTTCTTAGCATCATTAACTGCATTGAACTATGTTATGTGAACCAGTCCTAAGCCAGTTAAGTCTTCATTTTAGTTATAACTGAGGTAAATTATTGATATTTATAGTTTTAGCAATTTTTTTTTAAGTTAATCTTTATTACAATTCAAAATAACAAAAAACCCAACCCAGCTAAGGAACCCCACTCTCTTGAACAAATAGACAAACCCCTTTAGTGAGCATATGGTTGAATAGTTGAAAAGGATAAAGAATGTAAATATGTAATGCTTCGTGATTTTAGAGCAAGGGACAACACATATCCTGCTTAACAAAAAGGAAGATAATAAGAATAGTAAAGGTCAGTTAAGTTACTCATATTATGACTCCTCAATCAGTTTACTATTGTTCACTACTGTATAAGACAAAACACCCTGAAAATATTTAATTAAAAAAATCCAACATTTACACAAAGTTTATCAAAACTGGTGTAAAGAAGAATTGCCTTAGTTGCCCCTAGCAACCAATCAGATTCCACTTTTCATTCCTTACAGGCTCTTTGAAAGATGAAAAGTGGAATCTGATTGGTTGCTAGGGGCGACTAAGACAATTCTACTTTACGCCAGTTTGATAAATCTCCCCCCTAGTTTTAAAAGTATGTGCCATCCACAATTCCAAGGGGAAATGGACATTTGTCAATACTTTACTTTCATTGTAGTAGTTGTTACTCTCTAGTGTCAATATTCATTTAAAATCCAAAAAATTGAACAAAGATCAATTAAAAAACAAAAAGTAAAGTACAAACAAATACTGCTGCCTATTGAGTGTTTCTATTGTCAGCATAATCCTATCAAGTCCAATCCTTTATTGAGTAGATACAACCTGGCATAACCACCATAAGTTCCCACAATGTTTTTTTATGGCCATTTTGCAGAATTTGTTGTGCCGCATTTTGATGCCAAAATGAGCAGGTGTATAATTCTGTGCCTGCTGTATGGCCTGTTTCAGTGGGGCAATTCGGGGGAGGAGATTAATAAATGTCCCCCAAACTGACCAATTGCAACTAACATACCCATAATGCACACATTGCACAAAATCAGAAAGCAAATGTGGAAGCATACTTCATGGTTCTGTATATACATATCAATGTTAAAATCAATGTGCAATCCATTAGGCATGCATGTTGCACGTTTTAAAATCCAGAAGGCTTCTTTTACAAATCAAAAACATTACCAGTCGTCATCTAAAAAAAAAATCTCAATATTATAGAAGCAAAATCGATAACATCTCTATTAAAGAAGAAGTCCAGCGAAAAGTATTGTATTGCCCCCCAAAAGTTATATAAATCACCAATATACACTTATTATGGGAAATGGTTATAAAGTGCTTTTTTCCCTGGACTTAATATTGCATCATGGCTTCACTTCCTGGATAACATGGTGATGTCACTTCCTGGATAACATGGTGATGTCACAACCTGACTCAGAGCTGGACAGGCTGTGGCTGCTGGAGAGGATGATGGCAGAGGGACACTGAGGGACACAGGGCACTGGAGGGACACTGAGCATCCCTCTGCCATCATTCTCTCCAGCAGCCCGTACAGCTCTGGGAGTTGGGTCGTGACATCACCATGTTATCCAGGAAGTGAAGCCCTGATGTAGTAGTAGTGCAGGAAAAAAAACACTGTATAAGCATTTCCCATAATAAATGTATATTGGTGATTTGTATAGCTTTTGGGGGGCAATATAATACTTTAATAAAAATTTTGACTAGACTTCTCCTTTAAGGGGTGCTCACACAGTCTGGCTTTTTTGTATGATACATTGATCCTTCTTTTTAAATTGCAATTTATCTGTGATGCCTGTTGCAATTTTATGAAGGATTGAAGGATGAAGGACACTAAAGAACTGTTCTGGTCAGAAGAGTGGATGAGCTGTTCCTTTATGACTCTATGATTCATTAAAGGGTGTTACTAGTTGTGGATTGGATAGTGCCTGCTCTGGGTGCCTGGAAAAGCTGGATCCAGTTCTCGAAAACTTCTCCCAGGACTGTATCTAGCTTTTTAAGGCACCTGTAGCGTAGTGAATAATAATAATAATAATAATCAAAAGGAGCAGCCTGAATGTGATGTGTAAGAAAGCACATCACTTTGTTTCTGCTGTAGATTCGCTCTTCTGTAGTTGTGTGTGCATATATGGTAGGCAATACATTTAAATGTGCTGTCATGTCATACTCACCCTCCACTGATAACAACATAAAAGCATCTCCACCTTTAAGATAATCTCTGCTTAGAACTCTGTCATGTGTGATATATGCTGTGGTTCCAAGTCCTGGTCCACGGAAATACTGCGTTCCATTAGGAAAGGTAGCAGGAGAGCCCACAAGCTCAGGTTTATCCCAGAAATATTTATTACCTGCGATAAAAAAAGAAATACAATGTGAGTTCTTTGTTCCAGTGTTCCAATTAAATCATTATTTGAAATATATGTTTATTTGTTTTACTTTTTTTTTTAATTACTTTCTTAGGAAACTTGGCTTGTACAATATACTTTAACACTAATGTATTGCAGTGCAGTTTACTGTTCTCCTAGTAGAACCTTGGAGGTCTTCAGTATAACTTATCTGCCATGACAACCATGTGGCACCCTGCAGTCTTTGGAAAGTGAGGTAAACTTGATTGGAACATGGCTTCTAACCACCTAGATACTGTGGTCGCCTTTAACTGTGGCAATCTAGATGGCTGGGACTGGTTGGGACTGGCCACTGACAGCCGCTGGGGCTGCACAGAAAATAATAAACTGCCTATTCTTACCTACCATGGTCCCCTGGGTCCTTCTGTCATGTCTTCAGTCCCCCACTGCACGCTCTTGCCGCTACTTGCTTAACTAACTCGTCTTGACAGTGACAGCCCAGTCAGCTAATCACTGGCAGCGGTGCTGTCCCGCCCCAGATAGTAAGCAGGTTATCGCAAGTCTGTCTCAGAATTAGCGGTCACAGCGTTTAGTAGGACACTGGAAGATGTGGCAGGAGGACCCCCGAAGTAGAATGGTAGGTGAAAATAGACTGTTTTATTATGTTATGTACAGCCCTAGCAATATATTCAAAAATATGAATGGCTGGAGGACCCATTATGACTGTTGTTTGCAGTAATTCAAATGGAACCATTATTGCTTACTTCCTGGGGATCTTTGTTTGTTATATGGTTTACAATTTTAAGTAATATTTTATATAACATTTATCCTTAGATATAATAGTACATCAGTATTAGTCCAACATTATATGAGTATGAAATTACATTGATTCGCTTACGCTCTTGTTATAAAATAAAACAAAAACTGAGAATCCTAATCTCTGTAGTTATCATGTTCACATACATGTATACATTCGGATTCAGTTGTAAACCTGGAATATTTCTTGTAGTACAACTCACCTGTCATGCGATCGGGATCTGTTGTAATGCTCCTCAGGTTTGACATGCGCTTTCGGATATCTGGGTGTTGATCCATGAGAGTCATGGCTGCCTGTCTGAGAGAACATGGCCATTGTAGGCCGTCGTCATTCTCTCCAGAGATTAGATGGAAATAGATCCCTAGGTCATAAAGCTTTTCTCCTGAACTGTTGGCTTTAAGTTGTACTTGAAAAGCATAACCATCATTAGAATAGAAGCGGGGGCTGAAAAGACTTGTGTTTTCACTGTTCAGCTGGTTAGTGAAGTTTCTGATGTGCCAGATATGATGTGGGCACTTTGCCTCTGATACATTGATGTCATCAACTGAAATTCCTCCATTAGAGCTTCCATTGCCTTTGACTCCTTCGAAGACTATGCGGAACTTGTTATTCATGGATAAAGAGACGTGATACAGCTGCCAGTAATCTGCTGGCTGACCTGACCAAAAAAAAAAAAACAATCACTAAATAATTTTATTAATAGTTATTATCCTGTAGCCATTCTGGATCCAACTTGTATGTAAGTCATAATATACAGATGGAGGCTATACTGTACAAACAATTCCATTTTCGTATGGCGACATATGGAAGTTTTTACGCAAATGCAAAATCAGCAAGAAAAAAAACATTGGTAAGTATTTTCCTTACCACCACTTCTACTACTTAAAGTAAGTTATCACAAAATTACCATTTCAAATCAACATATTTTAACATTTTTTGAAAGTGGCCTTAAAGGGGTATTCTGGTTTTATAAAAAAAAAACACACTACTGCCTCCAAGGGCTTTAAAAAAAAATGTCAAAATCTTCACCTGCTCTAAGCTATGTAGGTTTTTTTTCCCCAGTGTTTTATTTCCATCAGTACACCATCAATATTAGATACCTGGGGAACATTTATTAAGACTGGCATATGGAGAAATAAAGCCCCACTCCATTTACTAATAGGCAGACGGCACTCTACCTTCTCTGGAGTAGGTGTAGATTCCTGCTGTGGTGTATACCTGTTTCATGCATAAACCATGACAAATTAGGTCCAGGCCACCGGGCCACACACCCTGCCTACTAATTAGGTGTATGGGACTTATGCCTGGCGTATGCCACAGAAAAGGAAAAGAATCTGTGCCTTTTCCATGATAAATACTAGGGACAAACATTGATAAATGTGCCCCTTGACCTTTATAAAAAGAATGTGGCTTTAGATGTGCCACCAGGCACCATAAAAATGCACCAAAAGACTTCCACAAAATGCTAGTGCGGTTAAAGGCATGTAATAGCTGGTCTAAACTAGGACTAGTCAGTCTATTGGTGTTCAAACTTGACAATTGCACTCTCTACAAACAGATCATTTGGTGGAGAGAATGTTGAATTTTTACCACCCAAGACATAAGCCGCCACCAGAGAAAACATGAACGTTTGGCCATGTTGGATGTTTATGTGTATGAGGAGGTTGGGAGAAATAACTGTCAGATGGACCATTTACAGCGGCAAAATGGAAAAATGCCTCATAGGAAATGTGGAGCAAGTCAGATATACGGTGTATATATATACTGTATATATATATATATATAGTTGACCTCCTCGTTTTTTAGTGTAGCATGCTATTAAAAATATTACTAAAAAAGTTCTTTCTTCTTTGCTGAAATACTTTGGCCAGATGTTTGTTGGAAATCAACAGCGAGCAAGGTAAAAACTTCCAGAACCAGTGTGAAGGAAGCCTACTGAATACAACAGCATTATATAAGAATATAACCTTTGTCATTTGCTCATAAAAATCACAGAGCACAGCTGGGTTACATATGTGTTCATGGAAGTCATATGTATCTGTAATAAACTGGTAAACAGTGATAACGTTTTGTGTCATTCAAGGACATGTGGGATTAAAGGACATTGTATATGGGATTATATATTATAGGAATTGGTTCTCTTGGGTATAGGCATGTTTTAATAGGTGTATTTTTTACATGGCTGTTGATGGCCTACATCCAATGTCTGATAAGAAGGGGAGCACAGTTAAGGCCCTATTCCACGGAACGATTATCGGCCGTATTCGGCCGATATCGGCCGCTATGGACGATAATCTTCCCGTGGAATAGAGTAAAATGATCAGCCGACATCGTTCATGTCGGCTGATCGTTGCAGTCGCTTGTTTTTCAACATGTTGAAAAACAAGCGACTGATATAGCAGCGATCTGCTGCCGTCGCTCCGTTGAATAGTAGCGTCGGCATAAGACGCTGCTATATCCTATGGGCTGCCCGGACGATCAGAGATCACCCGGGCAGCCAATCACACACCCCCCCCCCCCCCCCGCAGCTCCCCGCCGGCCCTCCCGCACTCACCCGCTCGCTGCTGCTGCGTTGAATAGCAGCGGCAGCGAGCGGGGAACGAGGAGCAAACGAGAGCTGACAGCGCTCGTTTGCTCCTCTATGATGACCCGTGGAATAGGGCCATTAGCACCCTTGCCCTGCAGCTGTTTAGCAGAGCAGTGAAGTCTCCATATGAATGGACCATTCACTGTATATTGATGGTAGCTATTCTGCAGTAACCTAGTGCCACCACTACACAATGGGCAGAGCCAAGGCTTTCACTTTGTTCATTGAATATATGCTAGAATCATGGCTCTGCTAAACAGCTGATCAGCAGGGGTGCCGGTCGTTGGTAACATGCTGATCAGACATTGATGGCCAACCTTATATTAGGAATATCACAACTGTTCTTGCTTGTTAACACTAAAAAAAATCACTTACCATGGACAGTGGTTATAAAGTTCAATGTGCCATTTGGAAAATCCTCTGTGTATTCTCTGACCCAGATGTTGAGTTGGTCGCTTTCATGTCCATTGTGGTAATAAAAGAATTCCAAGCACTGAAATCCTCGCTTTGGGTAATAAAGTCGGCTTTCGAGCAGTGCCATATCTCCAGCATTTAGTGTTTGTGTGTTAAAATGCATAAAATGACCGCTATCTGTAGGAAACGGATTGAAAACATTTATTTGTTGGAATTTTACATATCATAGCTTTTGGAAAAAGGGGGGGATTTATCAACCAAATACACTTTTTATGGTATTATGTGCAGTAAAGGTTCATCTTTGTAATACAGAACTTCACATCCCCTGCAGATGTGGACATAAAGGGGAACTTTCAGCAGGTTAGACAAATCTAAGCTGCTGATAGCCCCCTATTGTGCAGGAGGCACCGAGGATTATGGTATATCTCTTACATTCATCCTCGGCACCATTCCTGGGCAGTTAGTCTTTTACTTCTCGGTCCAGTAAGACTCTTTGGAGCAGTGGGGCACCATTGCGAGCACTGCCCAGCCCCTATAGCTCCAATCCTCCTTGGACGACCCTCCCTTCCCATGATTATCAATGGAGCAAGCCAGATCAGTGCTATTGGGGTGGGGCAGTGCTCCTAACAGTGCCCCAGTGCTCCAAGCAGTCTTACTGGACTAAGGAGTAAATGACTAACAGCATGGGAACAGCGCTGAGGATGAAGGTAAGACACATACCTTCATCCTTGGCGCCTCCTGCGCAATAGGGGGCTATCAATGATTTAGATTCATGATAGTTTCCCTTTAAGGTTATGTTCACACACAGTAAAATGATAGAAGGGCACATTCTATACAGAAAAAACTGTCAAATAATAAACATGCTTATTATTTACATCCTGGTTTTGTAAAAAATTTTTTAAAAAGCCAGTTTTTTTTCACCTATTCACATACCTGTTCACATGTTTTATTTTTACTCAATATTACAGCTGCATTTTAGTATTATTTTACTAAAAGCCTAAAATTTTTCCGACTGCCTACAGCATCCCTTACAGAGTTCTGAAAGCTTACTACATATTGTATGTACTGAACTATTGATGGAAAAATCCAAATGCAAATAGCTTTGGTTTTCTGCTCAACTTGGCTTTCGGCAACATGGAAATATATAACTAGTAATTGTATACATATAAGCAGTTCATCAATAGATTCATCAGCTTTTTTCTTACATGGTGTGGGATTTAATCTGGTGTATTTTGTGCTGAATGTAAAATGCTTTGGCAGCCCTTAAACCATTGACTTGACTGATCTTATGAGACCTGTGTGTGTATTTGTCTATATAGAGCACTGCTATATAACAAGAGTCTTGAGTTCATATTAAGTCAGTCATAAAGTCAAATACAGCCGCAATAACTCACATTATAAGATAAGAAGGTGCTTACCTTTACAATCTCCCATGTTACTGTGATCATTACTGGGACCATTAGGTGCTTGAAGAACATGGTGCCAATCGTCACTATCTCCTGTACCTTGTATCATTCCACAGATGTTGTTGTACTCAAAATCACATGTGTCCAAGAAAGTGATGGATGTAGCTATAGAGTAAAGGTGCAATAAAGTTAGTGCTGTGTCATATCACCCATAAAATGCGAGCACATGTTTGCCCCATAGTCATTACACTGTATAGTATACAGCTGTCATTTATAAAATGTAATCGCTTAAAGCGAATGTACCAGTTCAAGTAGTCAATTTTTTTTTCATCATCTGGTTGGCACAGAAGCGAAGATCCCAGTGGTGCAGTACACTTTTCAAAATGAAGAAACCAGTGACGATTTGGGGAAACTGGCAGTGTTTTGAAAAATGGACTGCCCCACTGAGATCTCCGTGCCAACACTGACCAGGTAGGGGGGAAAAATTCACTACCACTGGTACATTCACTATAAATTGAAAGATCTGGGCTCTTAAAACTAGAAGCCCATCCTCTTGATAGACATCAATATTAGATTGATAGGGGGGGGTTCTGTCGGAGCTGTTTGAAGAGAGTGTAATGCTTTAGTGAGCACTGCGGTCTCTTAATTTCATAGTAGCTGTGTGCTTTCGCTTTTAACCTGAAAACAAGGCCAAACCCTTCTATTTGGGATTTGGACGGAATTCCAGAGTCTTGTTGTGCTCACAAATGGCATTTTTGTTGTACTTTTTGCACTGATTTTTCCCATTGGAATTAATTTAGCATTTTCTGAAAAATAGAGACATTTTTGCAATGATTTTGGTGAAATCATGGTAAAATGTACCTATTTGCTCAATTTGTGGCAAACTCACTGTGAAACGCAAAAAAAATGCAACAAAAACTTGAGGTGTAAACATTATCTAAGCCTAAAGACCTGCTTAGATAATGAGGCAGGGTTGTAGGCTCAATTGCATCAGTCCTAAAAGCAGGGGGCCAATATTACGTCGGATATCAAAGTTGGGTCCCTGAGAATGCTTCTGGGTTGTGCAGTTCTCTGTAAATTACAGAATATTTGAATCTGTGCAAGTCTTTCCTGAATCACTTTGTTTTATGTTCTTGTCCTTGTTCCTCATTCCCTGTTTGGGTTATTCTGTTGATTGCTATTAGGTTGTTGCCATTTTGCTTGTTTTCCTTTATTGCAAGTTTTAATGTTATTGCTTTTGCTTAGTTTTGTTTCTCTAAGGAGCCTGTTTGTTGTTTCTGTAGACATACTTTATAGCCTAGGGCTATTGCAGAAATATTGCATTGGTAGTAGGTTTATTGATGTTTGGTGTTAGCATAGAGTGCAGGGAAAGATCTAGGGAAAGATTAGGAAGCATTATCTAGGGCAAATCCTGCTATTTTTCCCTGTTTGTCATCTTGTGATTCATTCCTGGCTGCCATCATTATCATTCTGTTACATGTTGTTTTGTTTTTTTTGAAAGATATTTTTGCCATTAACCTAGAGAATAGTGTATGCAAAGATCTCTCTCTACTCCTGTCTAGTTTGTATTGAGCTATAAACATTATGTTAATATAGTGTGGTTTATAGCTGCCCAAATATATCACTAATCAGAAACACCATCGAAAGACACTTATGCCAACTTTAATTATTCACATACTACCGGTATGTAGACATGATATGATAGGAGCTATGCCTGCTGTATGGTTGTTACAGAGAATGTGAAAAAAATAACAATAAAATGGACAGCGCAATGAACCTTCAAATGAGATGTTGTATTCCATATATTGTATAATTGTATATTTTATAATGGTTGAGAAGTTTTAGACCCATACTTATCCTATGGCTACAAACTTACCGCAGTTGTACAACCGATTGAGCTTTGATAGATCGTAGTCACTGAAATCTATTCTTTGTCCAATGACGTCACTGAAGGCTTCTATGCGGGTTACAATAGTTGGTTCGGTGCCAATCTGGAAGGCAGTCTTACTGTAGTGCATAACTGAAGTGTAGTCATATGGGACATTTAAGGAATTGGACCGTGTGTCATTGTATTTATTGAAATTTCCTTCTCTTCCTGTTAAAATAAAATAATATAATGGTCATTTAATAAACATATTACCATTGAGTTACCATCACCAGGTTACAAAGAGGTTTATGAATCTCCACTTGTACTGCTGAAGGATTTTGCCAGCACTCTGCAGTGGCTTTACGTTGGCGCTTACCACTGCGCAGTGCCAGATCAGTTCTTATGAGGAGGTGAGGCAGCCTGCCTCTTAAGGCCCTATTACAGGAAGCGATTATCGGTTTAATTCAGCCGATATCGGGCATTACAGCTGAGAATTGCCTTGTGTAATAAGGAGACAATGATCAGCTGACATTTGATTGTTGTCTTTCAACATGTTGCAAAATAAACTAGATAGCAGCCATCTGCCGCCATTGCTCCATGTAATAGGAGCAGTGGTAGCAGACCGCCGCTATCTTCTATGGACTTCTTGCCCATTCAGCTCCCCACCCCCACCCCCCGGCTCTTACCCGCTTGCTGGCGAAGCATGTAATAGCGCCGCCAGCAAGCGTGAAATAAGGGGTAAGCGAGCGCTGACCTCACAGGTCGGCACTCACTTGCTACCTCTCTTCGCCCCGTGTAATAGGGGATTTACAGGTGTACTTGTCATTCTAGTGGATGACAATGGAGATGTACGCATAGGGGCTTAGGGAGCCTTGCATCCTGCCGAAGAGGAAGACGTTTAGTGTGTGGGATTGCATACCCCAATTTACATATGTTTCAACCAAATATCTGAAAGTATGTCTCAGAAAAGTTGGAGGTTAGTCATAAACGTGTGCATGTAGTTATCTGCATTTGGAGGGCATAGGTGGAGAATTGTTTTATCACTGTATTACAAATGAGGAACCATAAATGGTGGAATGAGCAAGATGCATCCTTACCACTCAGAATCCTGTCCCACTCTATAATGACATAATCGTCCCTGTCACTACGTGATTGCTCATGCCAGAATCCCAGGGAATGGAGGAACTCATGCTGAATTGTAGCTAGTCTGTCACAGTTTGCTCCAAGAGAAAGTTGCTGCTTTCCTCTTCGTAAGTTTCCGATATATGACCAACATCTACACGGTGAGAAAACAATGTCTTTCAATGTCTGAGATGTTCAATTCGGCCAATACTGCAGTATTAGCTAGGTGAAAATCACTTCAGCTTAATTGGAATCCGGGCACATAAAGCAGCCAATGTTGAGACATAAAATTAAGAGTATAATAAAATTGCTTATCATTTTTATACTGACCACTGGAAGACAGTTTAGTTTTATTTAAATGTTTTGTTGTCGTCCTAATAGGACAGATGTTACAGGGGGGATTATTACTATATGGGGGCAGCACAGGGGAGATTATTTATATGGGGATAGAGCACAGGGGGGATTATTAATATGGGGTCATCATAGGGGGATTATTGATATGGGGTCAGCATAGGGGGGATTATTGCTATGGGGACAGCATAGGGGGATTATTGATATGGGGACAGCATGGGGGGATTTTTAATATGGGGCAGAGCACAGAGGGGATCATTACAATGTGGGTAGCACAGTGGTACAGCTGGAGGCATTATAACTATATGGGGGCACAGCAGTGCCCCCATATAGTAATAGGGGCAACCCACATAGCTACTGACTTTAATGCACATGACACAAAAAAAGTGGAAGTTGTAAAAGTACGGAGCCTAAGATGTTTGTCTGGCAGGTTCAGAAGAGATGAATTGTAGCTGCAAGAAATCATCATGGTGGTCTTGGCGAGATGGAGAGAGAAAGGAAAGTGACGCCTCAGAAGACAACGTCACCTGTGAGTCACTGAATGACTTTTTTTTACCCCAGCTGAAAAGGGTTGAATAACACTTCTACATGCCATAATACCCACACTGCTTCTCCCTAGTAACCCCCCCCCCCAACATCACTTGATGGGGGGGGCGCTTTTAGCAAGGTTCACCCTGTAGTTCAAATTAGCTAGAAACGGCCCTGATCCTGGCTGTGGTGTTACAGTATGTATACACTAAGGCCGTGGTACCATAAAGGTTAATGCGATCTGCCACTGTGATTAAAGAATGGCCGTTGTTGGAAACCTGCAACAATGGCCGTTATGTTTAATAAGAAAAATACATTGTGTGAACCTGGCCTAACTGTGTTTAGAATCATTGAATTAATGACTAGATTTTCTTTAAAGAAGCTTATGATTACAATTCCATCAATACAATAGTTTTTTTTTAAAACTTCAATCTTTATTTATAATTTTTTAAATAGAAAGGAAGATTCATGTTTAAAATCATATAGGATCGAGAACAGTACTTTTGAGTTATTTCAAACAGAGGGGTGTATCCAGGAAGACTACATCTATACCAAACTTCAAGAGGGGGTATCCCCGAGAATGCTTCTAGGTCATCTAATACTTCTTACACTGAGCCCGCTAAAATTTAGCCCCTTGCAAAAGATACTGCTTCTCTCTTGTCCATGATTATTTTTTGCGTCTTATGCATCCAAAACCTACCACTACAAAACGAATTTGTTCTCAACAATCTTTGATATTACCTACTAACACTCCTCAAGAGGAATGATTCAGGCCATTTATCTATTGTACTAGCTGGAGCAGTGCACCCAGCGGCCCCCAACACCTTACAATCCCTAACCACATTCATCCAACAAATTAAGCGGTCATGGTCTTATTTTTGTGGGTGCCCCTTTCACCCATCCACTGAAGTCCGACTTGGTACAGCGAATGTCCCTATATTAGGGACCTTATCCACTCCACCTGCCGAGTCTTCAAACTACCGGGGATTCCAACTTCCATACCCTCATGTGCCACCAGGGCTGAGAGTCAGATGCCCCGATTCTTGCACCCTTCTGCGGCAGCTGAGGACCCCTGCCAAGAGTCCCCACCACCAACCAGATTATACCACTCATTCTGTGGGGCGCCCACCTCTATTTTCATTTTATTTCAATTGACCTGCTTAGCCACAATTACTTTTACCCATTCACCCTAAGAGGCCACTGACCAACCAGCACCCTGCTGTCCATTATCTATTACTATATCTCCACCTAACTTTTACTACTTAATCTTCATTTCGCCATAAAATTCTCTTTACCGTAGTTAATATTCATTACTTCAATGAATGGACAGGGATTGGCAGTCTCTCAGCCCCAATTTTACAATCTTGGGCACCCTCAAGCAATCCCGGAGTATACCCCCCCCCCCATACACATCTCAATTTATGTACAATTTTACCACTCTTCATCCCCCATATCCTCCTTTTCTACCATCCCTGATCCTATCCTAATAACCAATCCTAACCTTATTACCCACCCATCCCCCCCCCCAGTTGCCCCTGGCGAGAAGAGAGAACTGACACACACAAAAAAAAAAAAAAAAAAAAGGCGCACTTACACAAGCAAAAATACACCTAGGTGCCTATGTTGCTCCAATATTGTACCCACCTATGATTATACTCCTTCAGGCTAGGTTCACACTACGTATATGTCCGGCCGCATATTTTTTGCGGCCGGACATATACGTATGAAACTCCGGCCGGGACTTTACGCAAGTTGCGGCCGGATACGTACGGACCGCGAACTTACGCCCGTAGCGTACTTACACTTCCCGAACGCTCTTCGTAGCGATCTAACAGCGGTCTTTTACTTGGAAATCTTCGCCTAGCCCCGGACACCCCACAGAACCTTTTGGATTGGAACAAAAAGCTGGCAAAATGAAGAAATCACCACTACGTACGGGACTGCATGCTACGCTATGGGCGTAAGTTACGGCATTTCCGTCCGGAAATAATGGTTTGGTTCATTTTTTACGGCGCCACATACGATCCGGGCGTAAGTTCGTACGTAGTGTGAACTGTGCGCCCGTAGATCGTATACTTTCCATTGTACGCAAACTACGTAAGTTTCCGGCCGCTTATTCACGGAACGCGCTACGGCCGGAAACTTACGTAGTGTGAACGTACCCACCATCTGGCGTAGTCTTTTTTATTCTTGTTTTTCCTGTCCTCACATCTCATTATATTTCTGACCACTTCTTTCCACTCTGCTATAGACGGAGCTTTTGGGGATATCCAATTCCTAATAACCACCAATCGTGCAGCAAAAAATATTTTATATATCACCCCCCTTTGCAATCTTGTTAACTGCAACCCTTCTATTTCCCCTAATAGTGCACACGTGTACTTATTTACTACTATTACTCCATATATTATATCCATGATGGCAAAAACCCTAATCCAAAACTCCTGAAGTACCTTACAGTCCCACCAATAATGCTCCAAATCTGCTCCTTGTGCTAAACACCTACCACATTTCCCTTTCTCTTTATTGCCCCATTTCAAAAAGTCTTTTGGACAATAATATACCTGTGAAAAATAAAAAAACTGTACCATTTTATGCTTTTTATCTGTGAGACACTCATTACTAAATTTGCATAACTCCTCCCAATATATGTGGTCCTTTGCTCCTATCACCTGTCCCCACTTAACTTGTGACCTAATTACTAGATTTTCCTGTTTCATCTGTCCTAAAATTCTATAAAGTTTCCCTATTTTACCTTTTGTGTGTCCTTTAATCTCCAAAAACTGCGTGATCCAACAAGAATTTTCAACCACTTTTATCCTACCTTCCCTACAAAACTGGGACACTTTCACCAACCGCCTTGAAGTCCAGTACCCCAAATCCTGAACTTTTCCTACTTCTCGGAAATCACTATTCCGCAGCAGTGGAGTGTGTTCCAGTGCCCCTGTAATCTTTGCTAAGTTTCTCACCTCCTTCCACACTCTCACTACTAACCCTCTCAAGCTGTTTTTTGAGTATACAGTCTTTAATTCCCCCTCTAATACCTCAAAAATATCCTCTGTCACTCCCCTCTTTTCTGTGACCCAGTTTTGCAGGGAATCCACCATCTTCCACTTTTTTAACCACGCCAAGTATGAAGCTAAGTAGTACCAAAACAAATAAGGTACATCCAGCCCACCACCCTTCTCAGGAAGGGTCAGTATATCCAACTTTAACCTTACTCTTTTCCGATTCCAGATAAGCTCATTTAATACTTGTTCCACTTTTTTAAATATGTTTTTGTTAATCCAAACATAAAGAAGCCAATGTTGAGACATAAAATTAAGAGTATAATAAAATTGCTTATCATTTTTATACTGACCACTGGAAGACAGTTTAGTTTTATTTAAATGTTTTGTTGTCATCCTAATAGGACAGATGTTACTTGTTGTATTTACCATACTATATATCCACCATCTTATGTAATGTTGATTCGTTCCTCACTATTGAATCCATAGTTGGATGCTTTTTGTATCATCCTTACGATGTTCACAACAAAAGAATTTTTTGTTATGTTTTGAAAAATATAAAAAAGTTTCAATAAAAACTTATTGAACAAGGAATCCGGGCACATTCTGGTGTGCCCACACTCCAATTAGCCATAGCACACAATGTAAAGTACAGCTGGGAGCCATACTTTAAATTGCGCGCATAGTCTATTTCGTGTGGCCGCTGTTCACTGAATAGCGTCAGCACAAAATAGACATGGCAATTTTCTGTGCAGCCGCATGGAATCCTGGCTGTGGTGTTACAGTATGTATACACTAAGGCCGTGGTACCATAGAAGTTAATGCGATCTGCCACTGTGATTAAAGAATGGCCGTTGTTGGAAACCTGCAACAATGGCCGTTATGTTTAATAAGAAAAATACATTGTGTGAACCTGGCCTAACTGTGTTTAGAATCATTGAATTAATGACTAGATTTTCCTTAAAGAAGCTTATGATTACAATTCCACCAATACAATTGTACATTATAATACGGTTCTCAGCTCTGTACAGGGATCACATAGAATTCTGACGCAAGAACCTATGACTAGAGGGGACACTCGGAAAATGGACAAACAGCCCAATGGACCATTATATTACCATATATTGTCTCAATGTCTAAATGTGATAATTCATATATTATAAAATAATCAAATATTTCCATACCCGCTTTCCTTGAACACAGAGATATAATTTGGTTCTCCCTCCCAAGGTTTGAAGTCAATACATGATTTTAATCGGTAACGCTCAAAGGCTTCCAGGACAAGTGCTTTAGCGTTTATTTCTGAAAAATAATTTTTAGATGTTTAAATGTGCTTTGTAATGACGGCAAATCAATGGTGCCCAGCAATCAGCTAATCCATGGGTTTCTGGTTGCAAGAATTCCTAAGGGTGAGCTGATATCTTTGTGTAAATCCTTGGGCAGCAACAAATAAGAGAAACCACAACCATTCACCCTTCACTATCCTGAACCATTTAATATTAACCTACTTCTGAAGGCTGAAAACATATGTCAATCCAGAACACCCAGTCCATTGAGTTCAGCATATTATCTTAAAGTGATGATACAGAGAAGGCAGAAACCCCCATGTGGTGGTGGTCAGCTCCAACCAGCGTCCTGCTACGCACCACTGCAGGCTCAAAGTCAATGTTTGGCTTAAAGAGGTTATCCACAGTTACTTTCTTGCAAAAACAGCACCACCACTGTCTCAACTCTATTCACTTCAATAGAACTGAGCTGCAGAGACCACACTAAAACTGGAGACAAGAAAGTCTATTTCTGGTTGAAAGTGGCCATGTTTTTGTAAGCCTTCATAACCTGTTTAATCCCTCCAGCTAGCACCAAGCTGCTTCCTTTCCTGTAGTTTTTGGTCTGATGCATAGGGTGTAGACAAACTCCCTTGCATTTTAAATTGTCAGCACACACTCCTAATCTGTCCTCCACCTATCCCTGTCTGGCACTACCTCTTTAAATATGCTCTACCTCTTTACCTATTCCTGAGCAATATGCTAGTTTAGGCCCTAGGAAAAGCGTTCTGTGACTTTTGATCTGAAATCCTGTTTTTTGACCTTTGACTGACCTCTTGACTCCTTCTCTGCCCCATTATCTTGTCCCTTTTTTACTCTCCTGTGCGTGATCCAAACTCTTCACTATTAAACCCATGCCTCCTGACGCAACCTTTTTGCCTGTTCCAGACTACATTATATTTCCTCATGTACATGACCTAGGCTTGGAGCCTGACCTACCCTTGCCCGACTCCTTGGTTTCTCACACCAGTGTCTTGCAGTGCCTGCCACCACTCACACCAGGACCACTCTTTGGAAGCAACCTAATACCTTCTAGCAGCTAAATTAAGCTTTCACATCCAGGAGTGGGATAAAAGGTTTTTAGCTTTATTTAAATTGTTTAAATTGTCAAAAATGATATTAGAGATGAGCAAACCGGGTTCGGATTCGAGTCGATCCAAACCCGAACATTCGGTATTTGATTAGCGGTGGCTGCTGAAGTTGGATAAAGCTCTAAGGTTGTCTGGAAAACATGGATACAGCCAATGACTATATCCATGTTTTCCACATAGCCTTAGGGCTTTATCCAACTTCAGCAGCCCCTGCTAATCAAATGCCGAACGTTCTGGTTCGGATCGACTCGAGCATGCTCCAGGTTCGCTCATCTCTAAATATTATTAATAGTTTATTATACTGTAAATATAAGTAGCTATCAGACAAAGCCAAGGTGTAAACCTACCTAAACTGTCCTCTAAGTAGTATGGAACTGGTATTGGCCAGCGGTACTGGTCCCCGATAATGGAGTTCCTTTCATTTGGCTGTACGAAAAAATTAAGGCAAATACACATTGTTTTAACAAAGCTGATTTAAATAAAGTTCTATGAATAGAGTACTATGTTATATAAGACCACTCTTTGCACCAAAACAGTGATTGGAATTTGTTTGGTTTATTTTGTTCACTGCATTCCATGCAGCTGCACTCAAAACTGCCATGTCCATTTATTCAATGACAAGCAGCCGCACAAAGTTGACAGTGCAGACAATATAAAGTACAGCTCTGGCCGCACTTTACATTGTCTTCAATGGTTAATTGGAATGCAGGCACACCCTAAGTTGCGGCTGTACCAGCTGGGGCAAACTTCACTGACAGCGGCAGTTCTATGACAGGGCCGTGTCACAGAACAGTCGCTGTCTTACAGCGTATAAACCCGGCCTAAGGGTGAATTAAAAAAAAAAAAAAACAATTTGGCTTTCCATGAGGTTAATGTTTTATTCCATGTACTACAGTTTGTTAGAGTTATTTGTATACTGTGTTTTAGTTTCTCAAGAAGGATATTGCAGTAAAACCTTCTTTTATTTAAAAATTAATGTTGAATTGCACAAATGGGTTACATTTTAGTTGACAATGAATTCTTGAAGTTATGGAGTCATGTTTCAATGTTTGTAGTATGTTATCAGATATAGAATATAACATTGCTGTAAAATAATTATGGGTCAGCTATAAACATAATTATTGGAGAATTAACCATAGTAAATGGTTTTAGGAATACTATGTGAGATCAAGGTATGTATTACTAAGGGGTTAGATGCTATATGTGCTAGATTCATTACATATAAAAATCCTTAAAGGAGACCTTCACACATAAAAGAACAAATGCTGATTGATTACAGTATTTTACCTTTTAAGGCTCAGGGTCTACAGCAGCTTCACTTACTGTATATTTTATATACCATTCTTCTGCTCTTTAGCTTCTTGTTAATGACCTGGCTATTTTGCCAGTTCTCTGTTGTGCTGGTTTGACTGTATAGTTTCTTATTCTATGCTAGCAATGTACATATTGTTTTGCTTTATTAAATATGTGCTTAACTAACAGGGAAACCACTTTGTACCACTTTTGATTATTTGAGTTTTTCCAAACACATAAAATATCTTTTAGTTACATATGTGGGCAGCCAAACTGCCTAAACTTTTTGAACAGAAATTAGAGATATGCTTTACAGCAATCCCTATAGACACTGGAAACAGTAGTTTGGAGAGTACCCTATTAACTTCTATTAAAGCATGCTGAGGTCATTGTATAGAGAGGGGGAGATGCTGAGCTTTGACCATACCATATTGTAAATGGCCTGATCCCATCTTATCTGTAAATTGATGTCACCTTTCAACGCAGTCTTTACTGTGATGTCAGAGAAGAGAGAGCTGAAAATTTTTTTGTACATAACAGAAAATGTCAGCTTATTATTAGGCTTAGTGGCCGGAATCAAAACTGCAAGATTTCATAATTATTTTAAAATATAAACAATTAAATCTTTTTATTTAACACATTCCCTTTAAATGCAACAACACTATTTTTACTACAGTGTTTTTTATGGAAGTTGCCATGTATTGCATAAGCCAGTAATCAGCTGGGTTCACCTGGGGGGGAGGGGAGCTGCACTCAGCCATTTATTTCCCCAGCATGGAAGGCAGTATATCATGTCAGGACTCACCTGAAGCTTAATGTCTCCCTCAAAAAGATCCAGATTTAATTCTTAAAGAACAAAAAAAAAGGCATAACTTAATTACTAAAGAAATTAATTAATGTATTTTACAGTGGAAAATAATGATAAAATGTTAAACCTTGGTTGATGTTAAATAAGTCGTTGTCTTTTCCACCATCCACATCGACTTCTGAAAGCAGAGGAATGCAGATTGCCAGATGTAAATTTTATTGCCGTTATTAACTATCTGTGTTACCTAACAGACATTCCTAGCTCATATACATGGAGAGGGGGCACATGGCACTTACCTATGGCTTCTTGAAGAAGCTGAAAAATAAGACACATTGAATCAGAAGTGCAACTCAAGAAAATCATATATTGAGTATAAACATAAGTTTAATTTATTACTAAGTCTTCAGTGTAACAATGTATGGAGATGCCTTACATGGGTAAGTTACTATACCAACATCTGGGATCACCCTCTCCCTGTTGTAGTTTCTTAAGATTCTGTGCTGGGACCCCAACTCTTCTCTCTAAATACTTATGACCTGGGACAGCTCATAGATTTCCATGGCTGCCAGTACCACTTTTACACTGATGACACTGGAATTCTGCATCACAGACAGGTAACATCTAGACCAGCACTGTAAAGCAACTATATTCTTCTTCTTCTCTCCCCACTTTCTAAAAGTCAATATAGGAAAAACTACTGATTTCATCATCATTCTCCCATCTGACTCAACTAAGTAACCAACTATACCTATCCATTACCTTTAATGGTTCCATATGTTCCCTAAGTCCATTGCTTTGGGCAGAGCTGTATTCATACCTCGTGCTGTTCTAGGTTCTCGGAGTTAATAAAACCTTTTAAAGTGATTTCACAAGCATCAGATCTGTCACAATAACCTCAATTTCCCAAATCCACATGGCCTCATGAAAGGTCTAGGACCACAGCCACCTTGTGAACCCACAACGGGGTGAGTAAGAAATAGAATCCACAAAGAGCAATGACAGGTTTTTTGGGCACTGATTGTCCTAAAAATGCAAGGACCAATGACTATATAAACATATATAAACTAGACTATCGCACAACATGTTTCAAGTCCAGACTGACCCCTTCCTCAGGTGCCTCTGCCATCTCATATAAGGTAGTGCAAATAGCACAAGGTTTTGCAGAAAGTGGACATGTTTAGTTGTGGCAGAATCACTGACAATCACAGAGTAGTTGTAGGAAGTGTACAGGTTTAGAGATGAGCTAACCTGCCGGATTTCTGGTTTGTACGAACCAGAAATCTCGGCATCTGACTCCCGCTGTCTGTCGGCTCCGTGCAGCGGGTGGATACAGCCTGAGGAACGCCTGGAAAACTGGGTCACAAGTGTGTTTAATGACCTCTGTAGTAAAGCGCATCACCAGTCATTACAGGGTTAATGCGGACAAAAATAGAAAGGAGCTACTGCACATGACCCCTATGGCTGACACTAATGCCTCTCGGCTGCATTTAAAAACCAACGCCAGGATGTTGGTATATAATTTGATCAAACCATATTGCCTCATGTACCACGTGCAGGTCTCCTGGTCCCCTTGTGGGGTTTGCGGTCGCTGACCGACACAGTGTTGAGTTAGTGAAGGGACTCGGCATGTGGTACATGGGGCAATATGGTTTGATCAAATTATATACCAACATCCTGGCGTTGGTTTTTAAATGTAGCCGAGAGGCATAAGTGTCAGCCATAGGTGTAAGGTGCAGCAGCTCCTTTCTCTTTTTGTCCGCATTAAAGGGTTAATGCTTCAGATCACTGTGGGCACCTGTAGTAACCATAGCAACTATTAACTATGAGGACAATCGCTTATATCATAAAAAGGTTCCATAAAATAAAGGCTCACTGCCTGGATCAGTGCCATACTGGATGCACCAGAGGACATTGAGCCTTACTACTTTACTCCCCCTGTCCTTGATGTAATTTGGAGGTTCTAGCAGAGGAAAAAGGATTTTTTTGCTTTAGACAACCCTTTTAACCGAGCCTCCATCTTCCTGAAAGGTGGACCTGGATCTGTAAGGGAGAAAAGATATTTCCACCCAGCCATTAATAAGGTGATAGATATGGCAGCCAGATCTCTCTCACATCCAGTGTATTTGTATTCTGTTTTTGTTATTGTCTGTAAATCAGATAAAATATACAAATCCTTAAATCGTGCTATATTGGTATTACCCTCTAAGCCCAAGGGAAGGGTAACTCTTGGTCATGGTTTCCTTGGAAGTTTCCTCCACAGGGGTTTTTTCCTTGCTGGATGGTGACTCTTTGTGGGTCTGAGGTCTACCCTTTTTCAGTGTCATGTGATTTTAAATAAAATTGTGATAATTTGACTCCTGATTACAATGTGTTGTGTCTTTACTTTGTGTTATTTGGTTTGGTTTGTGTATGTATGTGGGCATACATACACAAGCAGATACCATATTATTGCAACTGTTAATTTACACTTACACATTGTGGCATCCAGTGCAGGCCTATAAAAAGTGGAACCCTGCTTTTCCAGGTGCCTGAATGTAAATATTGTGTATTTAAGAAGGGGGATTTCGCTGATGGTCTAGGCAAAAGGGGCATACATGATGGATTCAAAGTCTTGTGGAGCTATACATATGCTCTCTATATATGTAGTGTTAGCCAGTGTGTGATTTACCTAGCTTTCCTTGGTTTCTGAAAGGTTAATCTGCTTGGAGAAAGGGGGATTATCTAGGTAGATTTAATGCTCAGCCTTCTTTATTACACCTCAATGTGGTTGTTACCCAGCTTTCTAGAGTCCCTGAAAGATAAATCTGCCTAACTAGGTAGATTTACAACTAGGTAGATGTGTTATTTACGGCTTTCCAGGGATTATTAACCAGCTTTTACTGGATCCGGGATTACGAATCTGGCTAGTTAGTCTATATTTTGTAATTAAAGCCCTAGGCAGATATGATGGACTGGGAAAGCTGGGTTACAACCTATGTGGGGCTGTGATAAAGTATAAATTATCATTTAAAACAGCTAAGATGGATCATAGCTACTGTATATTGTGTGTATCTATAATGCAATATCAGGTGTGTGGTCACCATTGTGGCTCCACAGTGTCGCCACCCAGCTTTCCCAGCATCCTGGACAACAAGTGTTGTTGTATATGGCAAACTTGGAATTCAGCAGTATGGTAATGGAGGGGGGGGGGTCTGGGGTGTGGCAGATTTGTTGCAGAAATTTCTGGGACTCAGGCACTTGCCTTAATCAGAAACAGACCAATTCAGATGCATGGAATAGATTGTCAGTTTCAGACATATTAGCAACAGATCTGTCATGTATGAACATTCCGTCATTACACTAATCAATAAAATATGCTCTGAACCTGTGTCGGACTGGGGTATCTGGGGCCCACCAGAGGAAATGATCCTGGGGCCCACCAATGAAGAACCAGTGAGAAACATGTCAGTCAGTGTTTTTGCAGGTTCTAAAGCTGGGGGCCCACTGGAGGATCCTCCTGTCCTCTGGTGGGCCAGTCCGACATTGCTCTGAACCAATACAAAATTAGAAAAACAATTGGGTAGTGATTTGACAGCAGTCTCTGAGATAACCACCCACATTTGCAGTAAAAAAAACATAATGGAAGGTTGGTCTGCAAAAAAGTGGGAATATTCACTGGATGGAAAGGAATTTTGTCTGATCTAAATGATTAAGTGTAGATTGGGGCAGTCTTTACAAATAGATGGTCTTTTGGAGAATATACAGGCCCCAAATCCTGGTATCAGATAGCTTCCTGTTTATTACTGCACTGGGAAATTGATTGTTGACAACTTTCTAATTTCCTTATAATTATCATGATTACTAGAATGCTTTAATAGTTATGTTATACCAACAAATTCACTCATAGGTTAATTGGACTCAATTCGTCAAATTGTCAGTAGCACTGTATATGTATGAGAGACTACAATTAGAAAAGATAGGAGATAATAATATTGTTAAAATAATAATAATAATAATGATAATAATAATAATAATAAGAAGAAGAACTGTGCAAAAAAGAATGAGCCCTGTTTCAGATATATAAATCCTTCTATTCGACTATAGAAACAAAGCTGAAGTGAAACTTTTGTTTGTAGTCACACTATACCGAGACTTAAAATAAGTTGCTTTCTTCCTCAATCAGTGCCACACCTGTCCTCAGGTTGTCTGTAATATTACACATCCTCTCCATTAACTTCAATGGAGCTATGCCACAAGACCACACTCGTTTGTGCTGTTTGTGAATAAAAGTGGCTACAATTATGAGAAAAGTACACCCTCTTTTAACTTCTAAGGTACTAAACACGTAAAAAAAAAGAATCCTGAAGATGAGCGTAACTCACCCCATCCGACAGAAGATGGGCTGCACTATAAAGCTATGTTCAAACACCATGAAATTAAAGAAAAGTATAGCTGTAACTTTAAAGTCAAAATATAAGGTTGTATTTTCAGTATAATAATGTGCTCCATTTAAGTCAATAGGAAATTGGATGAGAGTGTGCACAGCATATAGAATAACGGCCGTAACTGATTAATGGACAATTGGACAATCGCCAGTAACTGATTAATGGACAATTGACTGTCAGTGCACACACCATAATTGATTAAGACCATCCAAATAATGAACTGCTTGTTATTTACACTGCTTTTGGGAAAAATTTCATTTTTTCACCTGTTTACTCTTTGTTTTATTTTCACTTAAAATTACAGCTGTATTTTGCTTTTATAAATCTATTACACTGAATGCCTGAATAAGCTATATCATTGAACAGACTAGTGAAGAATTTATAAAACAATACTTTCCTATGTTTTTTCATTTCCAACCCTACACAAGGAGTAATACCTAATGAACTCACCTGTCCAAAGACTGTCGGGAATAGAAGGAAAACGAGAGAGAAAGCAGCTAGGTCCATTGTGGAGCTCTTATCACCTTACAAGAACTACAGTAGTGGTCAGGCTTTTCCTTTTTATTAACCATTTTTTTTACATTTTTGTACTTTGTCCTGGTATGTGACTTATCAGTTACAGTTTATCAAATGTGGAGGACCCTTGGACCTCAGCGTGCAATATACTTGTAGTACCTGTAATCTGTTTTGACCAGTGTTATCAAACCTCATTTTAAGGTATGATAAGTGAAAAGACTTGTTTTGCGGCAAGGACAGGTTGCACAGCAGTGGCGGTTATTCTGACATTTACTCAAGAATCTGTAATGCCCTTGCACTTATTACATCACAGCAAAGGTAATGAACACTAGAATAGCACCAATGCCCATGAGTATGGGCTTCTACTTTCGCTGTCAATGTAATAATATTAATAATTGAGGACAGTTGCGAAGGAGGAGACCCCCAACACGATATCTGGCTCCCATCGCGAAGAGTGATCAATGACCCTTCCCTACCCCCGACGCATATAGGAATGCTTCAGGTGTGGAAGAGCTTGGCGGACAAGCTCATCCTACTCCCCTCTAGAGTGATGCCTGTTCCCTGACTCCCTAGGGTGGTTCATGACCCTGTATTTGCCTACTTGGCAAGCTCTGCATGCTACCCCCTTTGCTGAATTGTTAGATGACAATTCGAAGGTGGACATGGAGAAGCTGAAAGAAAGGCTGAGTTTGTGCTCTCTGACCTTCTTGCACCAGTTGCACATGAATTAATGCGTCAAACAACTGTTAAGGGCTGGATCACTCCCCAGGGAGCCTACAGAATTTGAAAAACTCTGTAGCAAACCTTCTCGAAAGGCTTGATCAGTGTCCAGGCTGTACCGATTGCTTATCTCTTCCCAAGACTCCACTAAGCTGGGCTTTCTTCTTTCCTGGGAGAAGGAGCTTAACATCACACTCTCCGATGCAGAGGTGCAAGTGGTTTTGGCAAATTTGCATGGTCACTCCAGGTGCGTCCTTTTGCAAGAAAACCGATTTAAATTAATCTCCAGATGGTATAAAACACTGGAATGGCTCTATGCATATAAAGTATCTCTATCTGGCTCCTTGTCCCACATTTGGTAGAGCTGGCCAGGGTTGACCCATTTGTGGAACAAGGTGGAGGGCATAAACTTGGTTATGGGTCTATATCTGAAGTTAACACTACTGATGATCGCTCTTGGACTCCGCTCCAAGGACTACATCCCTTCTAAGCAGAATATGGTTGTGTACATGTTAGAATCAACAAAATGACTTTGTCCACCCCAGCAGACTGGGTAAATAAAGTAAACCAAATTAGTAGTTTCGAGGAATTGACAAGCTGGATTCATAGATCTCTCAACCAATTTTTAAAAGTCTGGCAGCCCTGGCTGAGCTCCAAATATTCTGCCTCTGTTAGCCTGCTAGTGTAGATGCCACCGTGCAGTCCTTCTGATAGCCCTCTGCAGCAGTAGTCTGAGAGACCCCCCCCCCCCCCCATTCTTATATACTTCTTCTTCCCTTTCCTCTTTATGGAACATCTTTAATCTTGCATAATGACTGTTTTGTTGTTTGCTTATTCTGACAATGCAAAACAAAAAAGATATTTGATGAAAAAAAAAATTTGAGGACCAAAACTACTTTATACTATATAGGGTCTCCATTGGGGTCATTTTTTAGACTAGACTTCTCCTGAGGAAGATAGTGTTTCTGCTATAGCTACACGTGGAGCAGGGCAGTGTGGTTGTCTGCATATTATGTCTTTAAAGGGGTTATCCAGCATTAGATAAACATGGCAACTTTCTTCCAGAGACAACACCACTCGCCAGTTCAGGTGTGGTTTGCAATTAAGTCAGGCGAAATTTTTTATTAAAGTATTGTATTGCCCCCCAAAAGTTATGTGAATCACCAATATACACTTATTACGGGAAATGCTTATAAAGTGCTTTTTTTTTCCCTGCACTTACTACTGCATCAAGGCTTCACTTCCTGGATAACATGGTGATGTCACGACCCGACTCCCAGAGCTATGCGGGCTGTGGCTGCTGGAGAGGATGATGGCAGAGGGATGCTCAGTGTCCCTCCAGTGCCCTGTATCCCTCAGTGTCCCCCTGCCATCATCCTCTCCAGCAGCCACAGCCCGCACAGCTCTGGGAGTCGGGTCATGACATCACCATTTTATCCTGGAAGTGAAGCCTTGATGCAGTAGTAAGTGCGAGTATGTATTGCAGCCGCCACCTTAACCCCTTCATCGGCTCCCGCGCTGTCTGTACATACATTACCTGTATCCTTGCTGCACAGGGTCCCGGCTTCCTGCTCTGCCACCCAGCCAATCAGTGAGTTGCCCAGCCTCAGCCACTGATTGGCTGGGCGGGAGAGCGGGAAGTCAGGACCCCGTGAAGCAAGGAAACAGGTAATATATACAGACAGCCGAGCAGGAGCCGATGAAGGGGTTAAGGGGGCAGCTGAATTACAGACCACAGCGAGTATGTAGTCACAGGGGCCTGCCAGGACCTTAGCTCGTAGTGGATCTCGCTCCAAAACTCGGTATGTGAAAAGCCACTCATACACTATGATGAAGCTGCAGTAAGGTTTCCTGTTTGTAGGCAGCCCCTAAAGTATTAAAGCCTCTGACTTCCTATCACTATGATACCCACAGGGGGCCCCTGCGGGGAGGGGGGCAAATTGCCCTGTTTCCTCCCCCCCCCTAACGCCGGCCCTGGAGACAGTACAATAAGTTTCCCTTAGCGTTCTTAGTAGTCCATAGCAACCAATCAGAGCTCCCCTTTCACTTTACTACGGCAAATAATATGTTGAAAGCTGAGCTTTGATTGGTTGCTATGGGTCTCTTACTATGGCAGCACAATACATTTCCTTTAGTAGCCCATAGCAACCAATCAAAGCTCCCCTTTACAAGACATCATTTTACAAGAGCAAATAATATGTGAAAGCTAAGCTGTGATTGGTTACTATCAGAAAACAAGGACACTGTGTGATAAATCTACCCAGACCCCATAGGGTGTTTTTGTCTGGGTAGCAAATAGTCCTACAGCCAATGGGAGAGAGAAAGAGAAAGAGCTGGAGAAAGAGAGTGACCAGCAGGGGGAGCTCCTGTGTGCCGTCCACCTTGGTTGTAGTTCCCCTTTCCTCCTCACCTCACACAATAAGGCTTTGTTCACACCTTGTAAGAGACCGGCCAGATGATCCGCGTGCCCCCGCATCAGAACTCCCCACTGCACACAATGGAGTGTGCGGCCTGAGCCGCATGCTCCTTTGTGTGAACTGAGTGTGAACTGACAGGAATTTCTGCGGCCGCAGAAAACTGACATGTCAGTTTCCTGCAGCGCCGCTAGGGATCCCGGCCGGAGTGTATACTATGTGTATACACTCCGTCCGGGATTCCCTCAGCCTTCAACACAACGTAAGTTACAACAACGGCCATGATTACTGCGGAACTTGCGCTGTGTGAAGATGGCCTAAAGGTGAGTACTGCAGAGCGGCCATCTTTGGGGGAGCAGAGCTGTCAGGTACAGTGTAAGAGAGGTGGTGTAAGGTGTTTATAGTGTCCCACATTATTATATTTACACACTTACACCCTTGGACACCTTACTCCAATGTATAGTGACATATAAAAATCTGGGGTGAGATTTATCAAACATGGTGTAAAGTGAAACTTTCTCAGTTGCCCCTAGCAACCAATCAGCTTCCACCTTTCATACCTCACAAACTCTTTTGAAAATGAAAGGTGGAATCTGATTGGTTGATAAACCATGTTTAACCATGTTTGATAAATCTCCTCCCTGGTCTTTAATAAATTCCCCCTATGTCTATTTTCTTATAACAAGAAGAACACATTTTTGGCAAAAAGAAAAACATTTAAGTTTTGCAATCATTTGCTGTTGGTGGTAGAGATGACCCTCGGAGCATGGGGTGGTGGTGTTGGCAGGGAAGCCACTGAGCACTTCCTTGGAGATGATGGTGATGCATTTCCTCAGCTCCTCGGTACTGGTGAAGCATCACAGGATCAGTCTGATGCTCTGTAGGAAGCCAATCTGCATCCTGCTGGTGGTGTTAGTCCAGGACAATGTCTCACTCGCAGTAATCAGCCATGAGAACCCGTTGCAGCGACTGGTCACCCAAGTGAGTAGCTGGAGGGTTGTGGCAATCCACACCAACTTCTCACTGATGCTGCTCAGTATGGCTTGCAGATCACTGATAGCGATGGTGGAAATCAATGTTATCAGCTCACCGGTGGTAGTGTTGGTGATCCAGGTGGCTGTGGTCATCCAGATCTGCAGGAAGCTGTTGCGGGTGAGGGTCCAGATGATCAGATCTCTTGTGCTGCAGATCCAGGTGATGAAATCACGAGTGGTGGTGATAACACTCAGCCGCTCTTCAGCAGCTGTGATCCAGGCTAGCTGGGCGCTATTAGTGAAAGTCCAGCTCTGCAGGCGGCTGGTGGTGGATATCCAGCTGACAATATCACTAATAGCAGTCAGTCAACTAAGCAGGCCAGGGAAGACAGTTACTGTGCTCTGGAGCTGGTCATGGAAATGAGGTCACAGGTGGTCATATTCCAGTTGGGCAGGTCTCCAATGGTGTTGTTTAGACTCTGCATTTTGATGGTGGTGTTATTGGGCCTCTGCAGGTTGGTGGTAGTCTTCCAGCTGGGCTGCTCTCTGATGGTACTGTTCAGCCACTGCAGGTCCCTGGTGATGTTGTCCCAGATGAGTGGGTCACTGATGGAATTGCCCCAGCTCAGCGGGTTGATGAAGGGTTCAATCTAGGTGAGCGGTTGTTTGGTTGACAGACAGACCACCAGGATTGGAACCAAATAGCACAGGAAGTTGCCAAAAATGGCAAGATCCCTGTCAATCCTCTCCTCTCCATGGAGTGACACTCCACTCCATGGAGTGACAAAAGTCTGAAACACTAGGAAAAACCTGCAGTATACGCAGGCAGAACGCAAAGGTTGTACAGTAAGTGTGATCGCTAGTGAGTCCGTAAGAACAGAGAGTCTGGGGTCTGCACCTTCTTTTATAGGGCCCTGGGATGACATCACCAACTATGTCACCTACGTGATGTCACTGCTTGTTTTAGTGATGTCATGAGCATGTCCTGACGTTGTCAGGTTGTCATGATGGAATTTGTTGTTTCAGGTTGGAGCAAATTGCACTCCAGTCCTATTTGCCATGTCACCCATTATACAATATCAGATGTGAAATAGGTTTTTATGGCCTCTCAAAATGATGTAGGTTGAGTTCAGACATGGAGGATATGTTGCAGATTTTTACAGCCCAATACATTTGACTAGCGGTTATACAACCAGGTCCAGTGGCATAGCTAAAGGCTGATGGGCCCTGGTGGAAAAATTTTAGCTTGGGCCCCTCCTATCCCATCCGATAAGGTGCAGTCAGAGGCCAAAAAAATATTATTTTTAATTGCTCTAAGGTGACGCCCCCTAATGTGCCACCATGTCATAATAAACCTTCACTGTATCCACCAATGTATTGCACCACTGTCCCCTATAATGAATTGACTGTACTGTATCATTCTATAATCATTTTTTTCCTATGTTTGGCTCTCCAGCTGAAAAACTACAATTCCCATCATGGCTGCCAGCGGGGCATAATGGGGATAGTACTTCTGCAACATGGATAGACACAGACTGCAAAACTACAACTCCCATCTGGAACTTTCAGTAGAGCATTATGGGGGTTGTAGTTCTGCAACCTTGAGAGCCCCAGGCTGCAAAACTACAACCCTTATCATGAACTGTTACCATGGCATGATGGGGGTTGTAGTTCTAGGGATAAATATCTCACCTGTCCAGGTTCCAGCTCTTCCCTGGGGCTCTGGCCTTCTCTAGTCAGGTCTGGCTGCTTTGTATGATGGTGGAGCTAATTACTCAGCCTGTATTACACAGAGCAGGAGTCCCAGAGTCAGGAGAGGGAGCATGAGGCTCCTGCCAACAATCTAATCAGTTGTATCAGCAATTGCATAGGGAGAAAAAGCAGCCTCCCAAACCAGATGCCATTATCACAGATGATTGGGACTGCAGATTGACAGGACGAGACCGGTTGCCATGGCAATCGCTGTGACCCCCTATAGCTACGCCACTGCTTGCAACATGCAACATAACGCAACTATGGCAACCACCCAAAGTCCAAATCTAATGAATTTTTGGTTATAGGTGTAATGCATCTTTGCCAGGATAGAGCTCAGTGCAGGTCATATGCAATATAATAGCCAAATTTCAGCTATAACAAAGTCACACAACAGCGGGTCATATGAACCCAGTGTCAGGAATGTTCCTTTGCGCTCCTCCGTTAGGGGCGTGCAGCGCAGAAGGCACTGAACCTTGTGTGAACAGGACTCTGTTTTTCAGCCCCATCCGCTTTGCCTCTCAGTCTCTGGCAATGATAGAGTTACTCTGCTAGCTTGATTCCTGCAGCTGAGCAGTGTGGTGTTTCCCTTGACAGGCAGGTGTCCTTACCAGTTAGGGTCTTTGTAAATACTGTATGAGCACTGGTCCAATGGTCCTCATAAGTAGAAAGCATGGCCAGCAGCTAGTTGCTGGCTATTAGAGCAATCTAGGCTAAGCGTACTCTCTCTGGTATCTGCTGTGTGTTTCTGACCCTTGCCTGTTCCCTCTTTATCCTGTCTACCGCCTGCCCTGACTTATAGCCTGTTCTCGTTTACCCAACTTGTCTGCCTATTTTGTACTTTTGCTGCCCACCGTTACCGATCGAGATTATTGACCTTGGATTTATTGTGTTTGTCTGTTGCTGTTCTGTGTTTCACCATATTGAGTATAGGGACTGTCATCGTGGTTGTCCGCAGTCGCCTAGGACTGTCTTGTGGCAAGTAGGCAGGGACAGTGGGCAGGGTCAGTTAGGGCTCACTGTCTGTGTCTTGTCAGACTGCCTTTTGCCATACCAGACGCTGACACCAGGCTTTAGCATTTATTTAGTAGCAAACAGGTTGGAGACTTATATACCTCATTTAATCCTGTGACACCCATGATAGTACAGTTAGGGATGATCCGAATCTTCCGAGGTTCGGATTCGTATAAACCCGAACGCTCAGCATCAGATTCCCGCTGTCTGCCCACTCCATGCAGCGGGTGGATACAGCAGGAGGACCGCTGGCTATGGCTGTATCCCAGTTTTCCAGGCGGTCCTCCCGCTGTATCCACCCTCTCCAAGGAGCGGACAGACAGTGGGAATCATTGCAGAGAGTTCGGGTTCGTACAAACCTGAACCGAAACAGGTGCGGACCATCCTTAAGTACAGTGCTTGTCTGTGGTGTGTAGCTAACTGCAGCCAGGACCGGTTTTAGATAAAGATGTGTGTATAGTATATATAAAAAAGTATACTATACCATATCCTAACTAAATATTATCTTAAAGGGGTTGTCCAGTGAAAATCTTTTTCTTTCAAATCAACTGGTGTCAGAAAGTTATATAGATTTGTAATTTACTTCTATTAAAAAATCTCAAGTCTTCCCATACTTATCAGCTGCTGTTTGTCCTGCAGGAAATGTTGTTTTATTTTCAGTCTGACACTGCTCTCTGCTGACATGTTTGGCCGAGACCGGAACTGTCCAGAGCAGGAGAGGTTTTCCATGGGGATTCATAGAAAACCGAGACAGAGTTCCTGTCTCGGCCAGAGATGTCAGCAGAGAGCACTGTGTCAGACTGAAAATAAAACAACATTTCCTCTAGGACATACAGCAGCTAATAAGTATGGGAAGACTTGAGATTTTTTTAATAGAAGTAAATTACAAATCTATAAAACTTTCTGACACCAGTTAATTTGAAAGAAAAAAGATTTTCGCTGGACAACCCCTTTAAGATTAAAGGGTTTTCTAGGTACACAGAACATCCTCGGAAGCGCACCTTGGACCAGAAGGCCTTGCAGTAAGGTAGATAAATACGGTCTCTCTCTGTAAATTTTCTGCAAATTTTCCCTTTGCTCAGTAAACCCCTTTCCATACTTCCATGCTGTTACCTTACGTTACCTAAAAGCCTAAATAATACTGCCACATGATGACCTCTACTAAAGATGAGCGAATATACAGTAAGGATGAAGCGAAGCGCTTCGTCCCTATCTGTATTCCACTCATCGGGCTGCGATGCTTTGAAGTGTGCTCCGCTATGTGCTGCTCCTACCCAGGTGCTGGGAAAAGATGGATTGCATCCTGGGAATCTTATTCCAGTTTCTCAGGACGGGATCCATCTTTTTTCCAGCACCTGGGAAAGAGCGGCACGGAGCACAGCAGCCCGATGAGCGGAATACAGATAGGGACGACAGGTATGTTCGCTCATCTCTAACCTCTACCATCACATAGTAAATGAATAATATTACCATACTTAATATGATATTAATAATGTGATATTAATAATGAATAATATTACCATACTTAATAAAAACCACAACCTGAAAGACCAATAAAACTCCTATACAGTGACAACTACACAATAATAATACGCACACCTGAGACAGGCAGCAGAAACCACACACGAAGAGCTAGGAATCGGAAAATACACATATTATTTTGGTCTCTTTCTTTTTGAGCCATATAATGTCAAGATCAGAGACAAATACATATTTTCTGATGTATCACTCATCCTTTAAGGGAAACTGACAGCACGGATCTGCATATATTGGGTTCTGGGATATGTATATATCTGTGCTGCCAGTTTCCTGTTGCGGATTGTACCAGATGTACTTACAAACCTTCAGCGCTGTAGTGTGATCTGGCGTATTCCTAAAAAACATTCTTTATACCAGGCTAACAGTGGCACAGAAGCGGGTCTAGGACCCCATCAGCTCCTGTCCTGCTCTCTGGCCACTGCTGTATCTTCAAGCCGCCCACCTCCGACAGAGCTACTGACACCCGGAGGAGGCCACTGGTGGCCTGAAGACACATCAGAAGCACTGACTGTATGTATGCACTGCTGGAGTGATCAGCAACTGGCAGCATGAATGAATGCATATTTAAGCTGCCAGATCTCTTTAAAGCGACTCTGTACAGTCAATCTGTGCCCCCCAGATTGATTTGAAGAAACACAGTAAAATACCACATACAGTAAATTAAAGGGGTAATCTTGAGGGGTCTTTCCAGTCTGACACAGTGCTCTCTGCTGCCATCTGTCTGTAACAGCAGTAGCAAATCCCCTTACAAAATCTCTTCTGCTCTGGACAGTTCCTGACACAGACAGAGGTGGTAGCAGAAAGCATTTTATAAGACTGGAAGAATACATGACTTTGTGTAGGACATACAGCAGCTGTTAAGTACTTGACGTCTAGCAAAGTTGCAGAGCAATAACTCATTGAATTTTTAGGAAGATGCATCAGAAAGAATAGTAAAATGTGAAAAAAGGTAAATGTGTATCATGGAGTAACAGATCCCTCAAAGAGATTTTAGAATCCCAATATTGTATATCTGGTGTGATTGCTGACGTAGAAATAGAAAGATGGCTCCAGCACCACAGTAGCTTCCAATTCAAGTCACCTTTATTGCACAAAAATACAATCCATGGGGGAGATTTATCAAACATGGTGTAAAGTGAAATGTTCTTAGTTGCCCCTAGCAACCAATCAGATTCCACCTTTCTTTTTTCCAAAGCGTCTGAGTAATGAAATCTGATTGGTTGCTAGGGGCAACTGAGCCAGTATCACTTTACACCATGTTTAACCCCTTAAGGACAGAGCCTGAAATGGCCTTAAGGACAGAGACAAATTTTATGAATATGACCAGTGTCATATTCATAAAATTCGGGATGCTTTTACCTATCCGGCTGATTCTGAGATTATTTTCTCGTGACATATTGTACTTTACATTTCTGGTAAAATGGAGTCGATACTCAGAACAAATCTTTATGACAAACACCAAAATAACGTGAAAAATTGTCAAAAAATGCATTTTTCCAACATTGAAACCTTTCTGCTTATACAGAAAATGGTTATGCCACATAAATTATATATTAAATAGCATTAGCAACATGTCTACTTTATGTTGGTGGAATTTATTAAACTATATTTCATTTTTTATAGACAATAGGAAGCTTAAAACATTAGCAGCAATTTTTCAAATTTTCTGTAAAATTTCAAAATCAGATATTTTTAGGGACCTATTCAGGTTCAAAGTGTATTTGAGGGGCCTGTATGTTAGAAAGCCCCACAAAGCACCCCATTTCAGAAACTGCACCCCCCAAACTCTGCAAAAGCACATCCAGAAAGTTTTTTAACCCTTTACGGGAGTCACAGAAATAAAAGCGAGGTGTGTAAGAAATTTGAAAAATTTTATTTTCTGTGCAGAGATTTTATTGTAATCCAATATCTTTCATAATGATAAAACTATTAGCAGAGAAATGCACCCCAATATTTATTGCCTCGTTTCTGCAGTTTATAGAAATACCCCATATGTGGCCCTATTGCGCTATTTGAAGCAACGACAAGCCTCAGATGTAAGGGAGCGCCTAGTGAATTTCAACGCCTCCATTATATTTGGTCATTTTTGACCGTACCACTTCAGGTTGGCAGAGGCTCTGGGGTGCCAAAACCTAAAAAAACACCCCTAAAAGGACACCATTTAGAAAACTGCACCCCTCAAGGAATGTAACAAGGGGTGCGGTGAGCATTTGGACCCCACAGGTGCTTCGCAGATTTTCAGAACAATGTTGTGTAAAAAATTCTATTTTTTACACTAAAATGTTGTTCTAGCCTTCATTTTTCATTTTTACAAGGGGATAAAAGAAAAAAAAAAACACCAAACATGTAGCGCAGTTTCTCCCGAGTACGGAAATACCCCACATGTGGACATAAAGTGCCAAGCGGGCGCAGGACGAGCCTCCAAAGGGAAGGAGCGCCAATTGGCTTTTGGAAGCTGGATTTTACTGGAATGGATTTCAAGGGTCATGTCGCATTTACAGAGCCCTTGTGCTGCCAAAACACTGGAAACCCCCCACAAGTGACCCCATTCTGGAAACTACACCCCACAAGGAATCTAACAAGGGGTTCAGTAAGCATATGGACCCCACTGGTGATGGCCACAAATGTGGAACAATGTGACGTGAAAGGGAAAAATTTCATTTTTTCACTTTCACGGCACAAATGTGGCCGTCATCAAGGGGTCCATATCCTCACTGCACCCCTTGTTAGATTCCTTGAGGGGTGTAGTTTCCAGAATGGGGTCACTTGTGGGGGTTCCAGTGTTTTGGCAGCACAGGGGCTCTGTAAATGCGACATGGCGTTCATCATCCATTCTGGCCACATCCAGCCTGCAAAATCCAAATGGCGCTCTTTTCCTCCGGAGGCTTGCCCTGCACCCACATGGCGCTTTATGTCCACATGTGGGGTATTTACGGACTCAGGGGGAATTGCTCTACACATTTTGTGTGTTTTTTTCTCTTTTAACCCCTTGTAAAAATGAAAAATGTAAGGCTAAACCAACATTATAGTGTAAAAAATGTAATATTTCATTTTCACGCCATATTGTTCCACATTTGTGGCCGTCACCAGTGGGGTCCATATGCTCACTACACCCCTTGTTACATTCCCTGAGGGGTGTAGTTTCCATAATGGGGTCACTTGTGGGGAAGTTCAACTGTCTTGGCAACACAGGGGCATTTTAAATGCAACATGGCCCCTCGAAATCCATTCCAGCCAAATCCAGCCTGAAAAAGCCAAATGGTGCTCCTTCCTTTTGGAGGCTTACCCTGCACCGGCCTGGCACTTTATGTCCACGTGTGGGGTATTTCGGTACTCAGGGGAAATTGCTCTACACATTTAGTGTTTTCTTTATCTTTTAACCCCTTGTGAAAATGAAAAAAATCAAGACAAGATCAATGATTTAGTGTAAAAATTAAACATTTTTTTACACTAAATGTTGGTCTAGCCTTGATTTTTTCCTTTTCCACAAGGGGTTAAAAAAGAAAGTGACCACAAAACGTGTAGGGTAATTTCCCCTGAGTACAAAAATACCCCACATGTGGAAATAATGTGCCATATGCCCAGAGGGCAAGCCACCAAAGGGACAGAGCGCCATTTAGAGGCTGGAATGGAGGATGGAGGCCATGTCGCAATTAAAAAGCTCCTGTGCTGCCAGGACAGTAGAAACCCCCCACAAGTGACCCCATTATGGAAACTACATCCCATAGGGAATCCAACAAGGGGTACAGTGAGCATATGGACCCCACTGGTGACGGGCACATAAGTGGAACATGTGCCATGAAAATAAAAAATACAATTTTTTTATTTTCACAGCCCAAATGTGGCCGTCACCAGGGGGCCATATTCCCACTGCCCCCTTGTTAGATTCCTTATGGGGTGTAGTTTCCAGAATGGGGTCACTTGTGGGGGGTTTCTACTGTCCTGGCCGCACAGAGGCTTTGTAATTGCATCATGGTATCCTCTAATGGGAATGGCAGCCATACCTATTTAGCTGGGGAAAAGGGACAATTATTAATTTATTTGGGGTATTAGGCCAATTATTAGTTTATAAGGTTGAAAATGACAGGTGTCCATCAAATTCAACCTGTGTTGATCCAGAGGAAGGCAAAAAACCCTTGTGAGGCAGACGACAGTAGCCTCATCACAGGGGAAAAATTCCTTCCTGACTCCATAATGGCAATTAGAATAGTCCCTGGATCAACGTGACCCCTGAAATAGGAGTAAGGGACAGAATTTAGATAATGTAGAACCCCAATGACGTGCGGTGCGCCTTGAAGCAATCCAGTATGCAGAGGCCGGAGCGATCAGGACAGGTGTCACACTGGAAAATGGTGTCCTTCCTGATCCCTCTGTTACGCCACACTCTGCACTTCTTCTGGGGTCTCCCTTTCTCCAGTGTGGGGGACGTCACCTGGAAAATGTTGCCCTGGTGCGATACGGGGTCCTTTATATCCAGAAGCGCTGGGTCCGCTCCATGGCTGCTAAATATTAGGGCTTTATTATGGCTTCTGATATTTTCAGATCGTGCCGCAAGCTACAGTAGCTAGGGCAGCGAGCGACCGGAAGAGGGGGGGCTGGTATAAAAGTTATCCCCGTACAGGTGGTAACCTTTATCCAGCAGTGGGAAGATCAGTTCCCGAATGATCTCCCCACTAACTCGGAGGATGGGGGGGGGGGGCATCTGGGGGCTGGATTCGGGTGTCCCTTCCTTCATACACTCTAAGGGTACGTGCACACTGCGGAATGGCGAAGGATAATCCTTTGTGCATTCCGCAGCTGGCACCCGCCGGCGGACTGATGGAGGCGCGCGTCTCCGCTCGTGTCACACTCCATTATATGCACGGGCGGATTCTGCCCTCTGTCCAAAGAATGAACGTGTTCATTCTTTGGACGGACGACGGAATCTTGCCGTGCATAGAATGGAGTCTATGACACGGGTGGAGACGCGCGCCTGCATCAGTCCGCCGGCGGGTTCCAGCTGCGGAATGCACAAAGGGTTATCCTTCGCCATTCCGCAGTGTGCACGTACCCTAAATCTGTAAATGTACTCTGAGGTACACTCACAGTTTGTAGAATTTCACACTATACCGTGATCGCTTATTGGGATGGTACTGGCGGAAAAGACGTGTCTGGGGGGCAGCGTACGCTACGCTACCCCCCAGACACGTCACTGGATGATGAGGATGAATGGAGGAAAGAAGGATCCCCCCCATTCATCCTCAGTTTTGTTGTTTCGGTGTCGGAGGTAATAATAGCGTATGCGTCCGACGCTGAAAACACCCTGGGGGCCATCTTTATACGGGGATTGGTATATGGGGTATGTAAATGTGTAGTGGTCTAATGTAAAACTTTATTCCATGTAGTGTGGTGTAGTGTAGTGTTTTTTACGTGTTTTTTTGACAGTAAGAAAAAATATCCCTACGCCAAGAAAGGAGCTGCTGATAAATGCCGCACTTATGTGCGGCATCTATCAGCAGACAGTGGCGGTAGGATATAGGGGGGAAAAAACGCCCCTACGACAAAAAGGAGGAGTTGCTGATCAGCGGCGCACTTACGTGCGATGCTGATCAGCACTCAGCGGCGTTAGGGCGCAAAAAAAAGAAAAAAAAATTTGGGAAAAAAAATAATAATAATCTTTTTAACCCAAAGCAACTGATCAGTGAATGATATTCACTGATCAGCCGATAGTAGGCAGTAGAGCGACGCTGCCGGAGATTGCCGAGACCCGCCGAACCCGAGCGTTTCCGAAGATTTCCGATGCTGGACGACCGAACCCGGAAGTGAAGAAGAAGAGGACGGTGCGGACCGCAGATCTTCGCTCCAGACGCCCAGATCAGGTGAGTATGGTACACCTGCACCACACACACCTGTTCTGCACCCCTCAGCTACCTAGCTGAGGGGTGCAGAATCCGACAAAACTGTTTTTTTACAGTTTGATCGCCATGATGGGCTGGCCGGTACTGGCCGGCCTATCACGGCGATCGTGGGGGTGGCATCGGCGCCATCTTTCCCCAGGACACTTATGGCGATTGGTGCTATCTTGGACAGCACCAATCGCCATTGCTTTCCGGGTCACCGATGACCCGGAAAGCTGTTTTCAGCTGCTATATGCTGATCTGTATTGATCAGCATATAGCAGCGATCGTCGGCACGGGAGGGGTTAATCACCCCCCGCGCCGACAAGCAGAGATGGCCTGCTATACATTATAGCAGGCCATCTTCCCCGACCGCTGTGTGTGAACACACAGCGATCGGGGAAACATCGGGCGTAAGTATACGCCCGTTTGCGTTAAAGCCCACCCTGCGGGGGCGTCTACTTACGCCCGATGTCGTTAAGGGGTTAATAAATCTCCCCCCATGTGTACAAACATCAACATGTTTCGGGTAGACTAAACTTTAGTCATGGCATATATCAATAACTCTAGTGCATGCTAAAATGCCACTGGTGGAGGACATATAACTCGAAAACCACACCCAGGGGAAACACATAAAACATGGAAGACATGCATAATTTAGAACAGTATTAAAACCTGAGACATAAGGTAAGGAAATATCAAAAGAAAAAAAAAAGGCAAGCACAAATATGCAGCACACCCATTAAGGAATAAAGTAAATCATACAAATCTTTATTAAAGGGGTAGTGTGGCGCTAAGAAATTATTCACAAAATAACACACATTACAAAGTTATACAACTTTGTAATGTATGTTATGTATGTGAATGGCCCCCTTCCCCACCCCCGCACGTAGACCCAGAAGTGTAGTGTACCATACATACCTGATGAGTGTCGACCCCCGTCCCCGATCTTCTGTCAACGACGTAATCTTCGGGAGGCCGGCCGAATCGCTGCAGCTGTCCCTGATACCGCCCCCCCTCTGCTGCGTCATCGGCTGATCAGCCGCGATTGGCTGAGCATAACTGTGCTCAGCCAATCGCGGCTCAGCGATTCCATTGATTCTAGTGTTAGCCGGTATAAAATGGCCAACACTAAACCCCCATTATTAGCTCAGCACCCACCGCACCAGGGGTACTGGGAGGAGCTGGGTACCAGTAGTCCTGGAGCATCAAAATTGCTGCTCCTGGACTAGGCGGTAGCAGGCTAGTATTATTAGGCTAGGGAGGGCCAACTAAACTGGCCCTTCCCACCCTGGTACTACCAGGCTGCTGCTGTTTGCGGACTGGTTACGAAAATGGGATGAACCCTATCCATTTTTTAAAATAAATAAATCATTTAGAAAAAAAAATGCACATTTTCATATATAGCAAGGGTAAAAAAAACAAACAGCAGCAGCCAGTCCAGGAGCGCCAATTTTTCACGATCTGAGACTACTGATACCCGGCTCTTCCCAGTACCCCAGGTGTGGTAGGTACTTGGGTAATAATAAGGGGGTTAGTGTAAGTCACACTAGCCACACTACTTTTTTCCGTTTTTTGCATTTGTGTGCATCTGTTTTGATCCATTTTCCATTGACTTCTATTATAAAAAAGGGGCCAAAACGGATGTTTTTTTTTAACATACAGGAAAATGTAGTCAACCTTTTTTTTGTGTCGGTTAAAAAAAATGGATCTGTTTAGATCCATTTTTTTTTTTAAATAATAGAAGTCATAGGAAAAACAGATCAAAACAGATGCACACAAATGGATCTTTTTTTCATCCGTTTTTCATCCATTTTTTGCTAAAAACGGATTTAAAAAAAAAACTAATTGCAAAAATGTAGTGTGAACCCAGCCTAAAACTGAAAAAAAGCTAAAAAACTATAATGGAAAGACTTGCTTCTCTATCTGTGTTGTGGATCCACTGGTCAAAATACAGACCAATTAGTGACCAAAACAAGCTTAAAAGGGAAATGCATATAAGGTCTTTATTCCAATATCTGCGTTACAGATAGAGAATACAGCGTGCTGTGTGGTATTACAGGTAGAGAATACAATAAAATGATAAAGTACTGCAAAAAAAATTTGTAACACAATGAAACTGCAATGTGTGAACACAGCCTAGAAGATTCTGCAACAGATTTGGGCAGGAATGGGCAGGGTGGAGGACTGTGATGAACAGCTGAGGGAACGTATTGCATTCTGCAACCTGTAGTATTGTGTACAACTGCGTAACCAGGAAATACAGAAACAGAATACAGAACAAACACCCCACCCCCCACCCCCAAAAAATATATATATATATATATATTTTTTTTGTAGTTTCAAAGTTGGGATAAACAGGAAAGTAATGCTATTGGCTTCTGCAGCAGGTTCTTTTTTTTTTTTTTACCTCTACCTGGAGTTTCCCTTTTACCCCTTAGTGCTGCAGCTAGTTTGGTCCTTAACCCCTTCCCATCAGCAATCTGTAGATATACATTCCTGACTTCATGGGGTTACTGATGTGTGCAGGACCGCTGCAGTGAGGTAATGAGAGGCAACTGCGATCCCGCAGCTGCGTCTCATTAACCCCTTAAACGCCGATATCTATAGTGATTGCGGCGTTTAAGGTACTTACTGACAGATCAAGCATCTGTCACTGAGTGATTGGGGGCCTGATTGCATGTGCCGACAGGCTGGGGTAAGCCTCCTACCTCTATTCCCTCAGTTCGGCAATCTGTGTATAGAGTCTACTCTCAAGACAGGCTCTATGCACAGATCGCTGATATTACTGGCGCCCCTGCTCTATTTTCTGCCATCACCATAAAAAGCAGATGGCAGCAGAATGAAGCCCATTAGTGACCGCGTTGAAAGCCATATCGGCGGTCACTAAGAGGTTAAGATAAGGACCACATGCTGAACAAAATATTATGTTGGGTTTACCAGTTACAAAAACACAGATTAACTACAACCAAAACAAGGGACAATTTCAGGAGGTTTTTTCCAAGTACAATCTCAGAAACTATCGCAATGGCGGCTTTATAAATGCCTGCAATAAATACCAAGAATGACAATGTAATCCTCGTATGCTTTATTACAGTTGCATATACACTTCATATAATGCCCTTATGGGGAATTCACTAGTGTGATTGAAAAAAAGGAAAGAAGTAGCACATATAACATAGATATTTTCCATGCGTTGCCATTGCTGGAGATTCTTTTCTCACATCTCTCACCCACGTACCACCACTCTCCAGACGTTACACACCTGGGGAGTACAGACAGATCATTCGTTTTTTGGTATATTATATATTATACCTTTGTGGGTAGAGTTTATGTTTCAGAAGTAAATATTCTTATGTGAGTGTAAATATAAAAGACAAGCTTCAATATTATTACATGATGACATGAGATCGATGTAAAATCATGTTCTGTGTTGGCCAGATAGCATTTTGCTTTTGCAGATCATAATTAACACAAAATAATACCTTGCATCTGTATAGTTTAATGTACTATATATATCTATTTATGATGTAAATATATGCAGAATAAATATACACTGTGTGGGATATAGACAGATAGATAGTAGAAAGAGAGAGAGACACACAGACAGACAGACAGACAGACAGACAATGAATTAAAATGTAATTCTGATGATACTAACCTGCATACAGATTTAAAGCCTTCCACAACACAGATACCATTATTTTGGCAAATATTCACTTGACAAAGTGTTGGGACTGGAGGGGGTTTACTAGTGGGTGGTGGAATTGGTTGTGGCTGATTTAGGTTGGAAACATCTACAGAAATAGAAAAAGTTAAAGTGACACTGTCACCCCCTTTGTTCATTTTGACATCTCTACACAGGTGTAAAGGGTAAATTTAGTGTTTTTCATACCTTATTTCATATCATATGTCATGGTGCTTGTTCAAGTAAAAAGTGTCCTTTTATCATCAGCAGATTGTATTAAGTGGGCGTGGCCTCGCGGCACTAGCGCCACATAACCCCGCCCACAACGGCACAATTGGCCCCGCCCCCTCGCCGGCCATTGGAACAGGTTGGCCGAAAGGTCTAGACTCCACCCCCTTTACGTTGGGCAACCAATGGGCGTCAAGGGGGCGGGGCCAACCGCGCCGTTGTGGGCGGGGTTATGTGGCGCTAGTGCCGCGATGCCACGCCCACTTAATACAATCTGCAGTTGATAAAAGGACACTTTTTACTTGAACAAGCACCATGACGTATGATATGAAATAAGATATGAAAAACACTAAATTTACCCTTTACACCTGTGTAGAGATGTCAGAATGCACTAAGGGGGTGACGGTGTCACTTTAAGTACATTTTCATGTTTAGAATAAAAAGTAAATAATAATCAACTGCACTATAATCTACACAGTAATACCATCACTCTATGTATTTTCCACTAATGCTTTTTATTTTTTTAGTTCCAAAAAACATTTTACAAGAGCAATAGATGGCACCTAATTCCTGTGTAGATGTTAATGGTGTAATGGCTCTTTCAGCATCTGTTTATGTCCTGTTATTTGGTTATTTTTCACGATGACACGTTGCCTAAAACTTAGCTACACTTAAAGGGGGTTTTCCAATGTCCCCTTATGGAGATCAACACACTCACTTCCTGGTTTAGCATGGGGAAAAAGAAGAAAAAGAGGGCCCGGCGCCTCATGTAAAACCCTAGAGAATAGGGATAATGTGTGGTGCAGTAGATCTGCTCACCTTAGTGCCCCTTGGGCTTTGTGCGTATCACCCCTCAATCAAGTTGGGGGTACTAGTGTTGGTCTTCTGAGCAGGAAACTTGAGGTATATAGGGCTATGGACAACTAAGGACTTCTAAAGCTTGTCGTGTACATAAACAGAATACTCCCTTAAAGGGGCCCGTACAAGACAGTGAAAATAAAAAGGAAAAAACATTTACTAATCACCAGCACTATCCAGATGAATGTCCACATAAGCCAAGTTGTAGTGAAGCTGGATATTTATTATAGATCACAAATAATAAGCATTTCAGGAGGTATGTTCTCTTCATCAGATAGCAGTGCATGTCATAAAGGAGTAATGTACAGGTTTATAAGGCACCAACAAATAAGCTCCTCCCCCAAGGGGGAGGATAAACACATTGCTGTAAACACATTCGGTATTCTGGATTACACAGCTGGGCACACTCAATCCTAATGGACTTAATGAGGTGTGCAGCTTTAAAGCTTTTTTGTAAATAACTTTGTAGGCTACAAAATATGCAAAATTGTAGCTAATATTATATTTATTTATTGCTATTTTCTTCCTGACTTAACGATCATGCGTCTTATTCTATTTTGTATATAATGACTATATGGATCTATTTGGCCCATTAAGGGTTCAGTTGCTGGACATTTAAGGCTTTCCTCCCCCTCGGGCTCTCATGCATGAGGAAGGAGGAGTCCCATCCTCTGAAACGTCGCGGCTGGAGGACAAAGTGGTCGGAGTGTGGTTTGATTACATATCAGCCTGTGAGCAGAATGTTATGAGGTGCCATGATGTAAATAAAGTACAGCAATATGAAAGTCATATAAGTTTTTCTCTATATAGAGTTATACGCCTCCAAACTGCAAAACTGCAAAGATAAAAGGTACGACTCCTATGATAGAATTACTATTGCCTGTAACCATACTTCCTTTCTGATATATATAGGTATAAAATAGTGGCACAAAGCAGTATAACTAAATAGAATACATGATCAAGAACTGTAAAACGTAATGAGTTTAAGACCTGAGAAAATGATGTTAATGTTTATGTAGTGCCACCTGGGCAATGTATGCATCAGATGAGCTGATAAGGAGTTATCTCATAGTAGGAGCAGCGATCTGGGATCTCGATGTTTAATCAGGAAAATCCCGGCTCAGTTTAGGTCTGATCAGTAGCGGATTACAAGAGGTCCGTTTCAGGTGGTAGCCCGGGGCCCTGAGCTCCTGGGGGCCCATGGCCACCCAGAAAGACTTATACTTTCAGTGTTGTATTGTCTCCTTGCTACAGTTTTGCCATGATTTAAAAAAAAAAAATCCTTTTTTTTAATCGCAATTTTGCACAAATCAGTACATCATGACTTTATCTATCCTGTACTATGAGCACCACGCTAGTGCTACCATAGTTACAGTGGGGGGGGGGGGCCCAGGCTTGGTGAACAGCCCGGGGAGTATGGTTACGTTAATACGTTAATCCACCCCTGGGTCTGATCACAGGGGAGGGTGCTACAATACTGTAGCAGAGTTTACAGTGGGCAGGACATAGTGCCGGACTATGGGGCCGTTGACATACATGACGGTCCCAGTGTAGTTGCAGCGCAAATCGCTGAGAGCACAGTGAATGAATCAAAGTGTAGCCCTACAAGACCGTAGCGGTGTTTAAAGTAGGCGGGGACAGTGTCAGACTGGAATTCGCTGCAGGATAGAGGAGAGAGTAAGGAGCCGTCGGCTGGATGTGCAGAGAAGTGATGTTAAGCTTGCTGATGTCTAGTGTAGCAAACTATGAGCAGAGATAGAGTGATATGTAACAACATAGACGAGTACAAAGAGTAACAAATTATATAATAACCGGCCAGGAAAGAAAACATTTACTCAGATGAAGTAAATGGACATAAGTGAATGAACCAATTCCTGGTATGGAAAAAGACATCTATTCTAACGTGATGTATGGGTATGAATGAGGAAGGACCGCTACTGTATAAATAGTAGATATGAATAAATAGTTAGTATAATAATAATAACCATTTGATAGTAGACAAGTAAAAAAATTATGGACATGATTCAAATACCTTGTTATAAATCATGAATGTATAATTAGATACAATATATAGATTCTATAGATTAAAATGGAATAGAAACCGTATGTAAAAAACGCACACAATCCGAATAGTGACACAATATAACATGAAATGGCATAGTAAAAAAAAAACATAATCATGACCATAAAATCTCATAATAAAACCATGATCACAATGATGAGATGTTATGTTTAGGAACATAATGAATCAATATAGAAAAAGTATTGGTGGGCACAGCCTCAATAAATAAATTAGCCTAAATCGGGGTGCCGGCAGCTGGTCAAAAACAACATTAATGAACCAAAGAAGAAAGCAGCGACACAGCTATGTAAAGTCGCACACCCAGAAATAGAGATAGCAATAGAAAAATACTTTATTTGTACAAAATTCACACAACAAAGAAACAGTTAAAACCAATTAAAAGAATGGCAGCAAAATACAAGCGCCACACAGAAACCGTATGTGCCCTCACAATATTCTGGGCTACAAAAGTACTACCAGGTCACACAATATTGGAAGGACTAATGAACCTAATAACCCAAACATAACCAAGGAAAACCATATAATGTTATTCAAAATTAAGCCATAGTATAAAGCAAGAAAAATTATATGTATATAATGAAATGAAAAAAAATATAAATACAATATATGTTAACCCAAATATTAAACAGTCAACAATCAATATGTATAATTAGTCCACCCTGGTATACAAACACCTATACCCATATCTGTATGGCGCTTGTATTTTGCGGACATTCTTTTAATTGGTTTTAACTGTTTCTTTGTTGTGTGAATTTTGTACAAATGCGACTTTACATAGCTGTGTCGCTGCTTTCTTCTTTGGTTCATTTAGGAACATAATGAAAGCATGATCCCAATAATAAAATTTGGGACATAATAAAAGCATGACTGCAATGATGAAATATTATAATCAGTACATGATCATGATATGAAATAATCATGATGTAAAAATTGTGTACAAGTAAAAATTTTATAATAGGAGTATATATAGAAAAATGGGGGGGGGCACACAAATATGATAATGATCATGATGAATGTATGGTGGTGATGGTAGGAAACAAAAAAGGGAGAACAAAAGAAAACAATAGAGCTCCATTTTTAATTACAGACATTTTCTATATATGTGTGCGATATTGTTACAAAATTTGCATCTGATAGCCCCACATGATTTTGGATAAGGTGAGAGCCGACATCAGTTTGGTTAGGATTGGTTTCAACCTACTGGGTGCTATAATGTTTTTTAGGGAGCGTGTTTTCATAAAGGTAACCCCTGTTTTTTGGGGGATGTGTTCTTTAACCCCTTAACGACGCATAACGAGAATGACCTCTCTGCAGCGTGCGGCACCTGGCTGTTTTGTACAGCCAGGGACTGCATGCATTAGCCGCCGCGGCCGGCTAGTTAGATAATTAGATGCAGATGTCAAAGCTGCATCTAAATAGCATTACAGCCCCATCTCTGGTGTCTAGTGGGGGAGATCTCCCCATAGAAGGGCAATCCCTTCTGCTTACTGAGCCGGGCCTCAGCGTCTGTATGACACTAATACCGGCTTGGTAATAGATTGCTTAGGGCTGCAGCAAGAAGCAATCTATCACTGATGTCATTGATCTGTGTATTGTAAGTACACTGCAGTGATCTCTATGAAAGATCACTGCAGTAATAATAAAAGTCCCCGAGGGGGACTAAAAGTTAAAGTTAAAAAAATGTAAAAAAAAAAAAGTTTTTTTCATCAATAAAAAAACTCCCCTAATAAAAGTATGAATCGCCCTTCTTTTCCTATTTTACAAATAAAAATAAATAAACAAAAAAATACATATTTAGTATCGCCCCATGCGTAATTGCCCAAACGATTAAATTATCACAATCCTGATCTTGCACGGTAAATGGCGTAAGTGCAAAAACCCGCCAAAGTGCACAATAGTTGATTTTTAGTCACATAGATTTTAGTCACTGCACAAACAATTTTTTTCCTGTTGTGCAGCATGGAAAAATGAAGTCGGTCAATGCAAAGTACAATTAGTGTCACAAATAATAAGGGCCTATGTGGGTTTGTAGGTGACATAATGCAAGCGCTCTTTGCCAGAATTTTACTTTGTGTCTTGTAATCCCCATTTCTAGTGCAATTTCCCCGGATTTGTCAGAACTGCCCGAATTGAATATTCATTAAAGGGGTTATCCAGCGCTACAAAAACATGGCCACTTTTTACCAGAGACAACATCACTCTTGTCTCCAGCTTGGACAGGTTTTGCTGCTCAGTTCCATTGAAATGAATGGATCTTAATTGCAAACCACACCTGAACTGGAGACAAGAGTCGTGCTGTCTCTGAAAGAAAGTGGCCATCTTTTTGTAGCACTGGATAACCCCTTTAACCATTCCTTATAATGGGAGCTTTTGAAATGGAAGTAACTGTTACCGTCAACCTTTTTGAAAAAGGTTTTGGTAAAAATTATTTAAATTATTATTTAGATAATGTATAAGGATATCCAATTCATCCTTTGTACCCTGCTTCCGAGCTTTTTTGTTGGCGCCTTTTTACCCTTTATAAACCTGTACATTACTCCTGTATGACATGCACGGTTATCTGATGAAGGGAGTATACCTCTTAAAACGTGTAATGTTTGTGCTCTATAATAAATATCCAGCTTCACTACAACTTGGCTTTGGTGGACATTCATCTGGACAGCGCTGGTGATTAGTATATGTTTTTTTTCCTTGTTATATTCAATGGTTTGGCATGGGGGGAGTGCGAATGGGGCGCAGAATCAGCTCTGCTGTGTCTCCTACTAAGCTTACACACACATCTCCGGGGCTTTAGGATTGTCTTTGGAGACGCGTGTAACAGGAATAAAAACATACTTACCAGCCTCTGAGGATCTCGGCCACCTCGAGACATCACAGCCCTCTCAGAGCAGAGAGCCGTGGTCGGAAACACTACAGGAAGAGAAAGGGCCAAACCAGAGCCGGCCTTTGGGGTGTGCGACCTGTGCCTCACCCCCCACCCCCCGTCCTCCTCCTGCAGCGCTCAGCTCCTCTTCTTCCCTGCGCGGCGCAAGAGCATGACGTCACCTGGACCATACGTCCAGCCAATCAGTACTCTTGGCGGGGGGTCTGGGGGTGATAGTTGTGTGTGTGTGGGGGGCTGGGGGTGAGAGTTACAGTTACAGCTACTGCTGCGGCCGGTACGTGAAGAGCAGTTCAGGGAACCATATCCGCCCGATTGGGCTGATTGTTTCCCTTTAAAGTGACTCTGTACCCACAATTTGTCCCCCCCAAACCACTTGTACCTTCCAATAGCTGTCCTGATCTGTCCTGGGGTCCGTTCGGCAGGTGATGCAGTTAGTGTCCTAAAAAAAAAACTTTTAAACTTGCAGCCCGTGCCCAACGGGAGTATCTGTGCCCTAACTTTGCACCACCCCTCCGTCCCTCCTCCCCACCCTCTTCATCATTAGCAATGCCACTGGAACATTTTCTCCATGCTGAACACTGCATAGTTGGTTAACGATGCAGTCCATGTTCAGTGTTCACACAGCTGACGATTAGGAGACAATCTGCCTGGAGCACTCCTAATGAAGAAGAGGGAGGGGAGGAGGGACGGAGGGACAGAGGGGTGGTGCAAAGTTAGGGCACAGATACTCCCATTTGGCACGGACTGCAAGTTTAAAAGTTGTTTTTTAGGACAATGACTGCATCACCTGCCGAACGGACCCCAGGACAGATCTTGGATTAAAAGCAGCTATCCGAAGGTACAAGCGGTTTTGATGGTCAGATTGTGGGTACAGAGTCACTTTAGCGGGAAGGGGGTCGACAAAAAAAGGTTTCGCACAGGGCGCCATTTACCCTAAGGCCGGCCCTGGGCCAAACTAGGAAGGAAAGCAATTTTGCTCATTCAAAGCATTAGCGAAATTGTGTATTCTTTTGTATTCTCTATCACCTGTCACCTAAAAATAGGTCAGATAATAGCAATACCCCTTTTATACAATCTTTAGCGAGTTGAGTTTTTTTTCCCAATTAAACAAACTTTTGATTTTACCAGCATTTTGTGCAGTATAAAACCATATTTTCACCTCTAAATGACGACCATCCAAAAGATACGTCCGGAAACAAACCTTGTGTGAATGTAGAACGAAGTGTAGCATTCTGTACCATTTTTTAAACATAATGGCTCAGATCTACCAAGCTGCCTAGTGATGCTGTTACACTAGGCGTTTTTGCAAAGAAATTCTAATAAAAATGCTAAAATTAGTGCATGCCATTTTGTGGTTCAACTGCGGCTATGCATATTTTCCCCAAAAATTCTCCAATAAAAATCCTGGAATCATAATGAAATAATCACATGACGAATGAATAAATTGTTCCCTCTGGATCTCTGATACTGCTTATGTATACAGGGAAGTTGTGCTTGTTAACTTATTGCTGAATTTTACTTCATATCATAGACAGACTGGGTAAGAGATAAGAAGAAATCACAGTGTAATAAGGAAATATATCATAGAGCCATAGTAAATAAAACTTAGCTTTTAAGAAATCACATAAAAGAATTAAACATAAGAACGGTCCAAAAAAAAAAAAAAAAATCAATGCAAGAATTAGTGTCAGGCTGTAAATACAAAAAACACAATGGACCTGTCACTGGTCCCAAATCCATCCTTCTCAGGGTGGGTTCTCCATGGCTAGCTCAGGTTACCCAAGGTCTTTATAGGAATATTCTTAGGGTATTCTAGTATAGACCCCCTTTTTTAATGGAGGATAGGTAGGGGTCCTGGGGTTTTATCCAATGGGAGCAAACAGCCTCTAGGGAAATATGAACATTTTAGGATAGGGCTTAATAGCAACTCCCTCTACTCTTTTTTAATTCCATCCTTTTTGCAACATGACACTTTTAGCTGACCCTTAACCCTTAGGGGACACAGCTACTTTTGGTGTTTATGACAAGGCGAAATTTTTCAAATATGACATGTGTCACTTTATGTATTAATAACTCTGGAATGCTTTTACCAATCCTTGTGGTTCCAAGATTGTTTTTTCGTGACATGTTCCACTTTAGGTTAGTGGTACATTTGGGCCGATAAACCTTTTAACTTTTTTTGAGAAAAACTCCAAAATGATGTGAAAAATTGAAAAAAATTGCATTTCTCTACATTTGAAAGTCTCTGCCAATAAGGAAGATAGTTCTACCACATAAATTATTGATTAATTCATATCTATAACATGTCTACTTTATGTTGGTAGCATTTGGTGAACATGCTTTAACTTTTTTAGGATTTTAGAGGCCGTGATTTTTTAGTAGCAATTTTCTAAATTTTTGTGAAAATTTAAACTGGGAATTCTTTAGGGACCAGTTCAGTTTTGAAGCATATTCTAGAGGCCTGGATCCTAGAAACCCCCATAATTCACCCCACTTTGAACTCTTCACCCTTTGAAGTATTCAAATTGACATTTAAAACAGTTTTTAACTCTTTAGGCATTTGAGAGGAATAACTGCAAAGTAAGTGTGAAAAGTAAAAATTATTATTTTCTTGGCAGACATTCCAATTCAATCCTATTTCTTTCATACCGCACAGCTATAAAAAGTAAAATGCAATAAAACATTTATTCCTCTGAATCTGCAGTTTTTACAAATACACCATTTGTGGGTGTAAACCGTTGTGCAGGCGCACAACACGGCTCAGAAGAGAAGGAGCACCCTTTAAATTTTGGAGTGGGGATAGTGCTGGAATAAATGTAGGAGACCATGTTACAGTTACAGAGCCCCACTAGTGCTGAGACAGTGGGAACCCCCCCCCATAAGTGACCCCATTTTGAAAACTACACCCCTTAAAGAATGTAACAAAGGGTACAGTGGGCATGTGGACCCTACAGGTTTTTCACAGTTTTTTGCAAAAGTGGGCGCTGATACATGCTGCTGCTGCAGCGCTGGCTCCCCGTTCCCAGAACTCACTCTAAGCTTGGGGATCCGGGGAGCCAGTGCTGCCAGGAGGAGGTGGAAGGAGACACCTGCTGTGACCCCCTCCGGTGGCAGCGGCAGCGGCTGCTGTAGCGGCGATCCGGGGGGGGGGAATCATGCTGCAGCAGGAGGGGGACCCTCCAGCACAGCGGCAGCGGCGGGAGGCAGGGGTATGGCCCGGGGGGCTGACACGGCGGGGAGGCGGGACGGATCGGCAGCAGCTTCCCCCGGATCCCGGAACTTGACAGAGACCGGGACCCGAGGGTTTACCTTTCGCTTTACCGGTATCAGTGGATCGTTACCGATCCACTGATGCCGGAGATTGGCTGTGCTGGACACCTTCAAAGGGTCCAGCAGCAGCTACACTAAACTGTCAGCTATCAGCTGACAGTTTAGTTTCGGCTCCCGGTCACTGATTGTGTAAACAGTGAGCACCGGGAGCCGGTCAGTTATAGTACGTCCTGGTGCGGAAAGTAACCTCCTGCCAGGACGTACTATAACTGCCTGGTGCGGCTAGGGGTTAATTTACCCTTAATAGGTAACAACAATTTTTCTCTACCAATTAATATAATATGTACACACATGAAAATGTTGTTTTAATCCGTTTTGTTTACCCACACAGTATTTTTGCTCAGTATATTGCAACCAAAACCAGGAGTGGATTGAAAACACAGAAAGGCTATGTTCACACACTGTTGAAATTGAGAGGATGGCCGCTATTGAATGGCAAATAACAGGCTTTATTTCAAAACAACAGTCTTTGTTTTAAAACAACGGACGTTATTTGCCACTAAATGACAGCCATCCACTCAATTTCAACAGTGTGTGACCATAGACTTTCTGTGTTTTGGTTGCAAAATACTGACCAAAATACTGCATGGGAACCTAGCCTTAGACTAAATTAGTCTTACCTCTCCCTCTTCTTCTTAGGCTAGGTTCAAACCACGTTTTTGCTGTCCGTTTAACATTTTTTTTTTTTTGCAGTTGTATGCATATTCCAATTACTTATATTTTTTTTTAAAAAAGGGATGTTTTTATTTTATTTTTTAGTGTACACAAAAACATGGTTGACCACATTTTTTGTATGGTAAAATTAAATATTTAAAAACGGATCAGTTACATGGACAGCAAAACCGCAGTGTGAGCCTAGCCTTAGATTTTGGATTTGGGTCCATTGTGTTCTGTTTACAGCCTGACAATACTCCTTGGATTTAGTTTTTTGGACCTTCCTTGTGTTTATTTTATGTTATTTTTTTTTAAAAGCGAAGTTTTATGGGTTAGTGATATATGGTTTTGACTTCCTCAATGAAGTCAGTAAGTTCTGCAATTGATCCCTAGCATTTTTAAAACTAACCTAAAATCCTTTTTTTGGACAGATTTCTTGCATATTTCTTTTAAAAATTAATCTGTCAGATGCAATTAAGGTTCTAAACTGCTGACACTGTTAGATAGCGTGCAAAGCCTCAAAGAGGTGTTCCCAAGCCCCTAAAGTGCTAAGGGCTGTAATACCTTCTCACTTCTCCTCCCATTCCCTGATTGGGGCTGAGCTTCCAGCTATCTGTCAACTAGGAAGGAAAATAGCATTTTATATTGTAGATCAGGAGCTTGGGAAAGCCCCTTTGATACTTTGTATGGAAAAATAAAAGCATACATAAAAGATACCATGTGTCTTCTTGCCATAATGGCTATCTAACAGTGTCAGCAGTTTGGTACATAAATTGCATATGACAGATTCACTTTAAGCTACCGCATTATCTGCATTGAGGAACCAAGCCCTTTAATATAATACCTCTCAAAGATATAGCAATGAAAGCATCTCCTCCTTTCAGGAAGTCTCTTCTATTAAGCCATTCCTCAACCGTAAATAGATATCTTCCATATCCTCCTGTCATTCTGTACATGGTTCCATTGGGGAACATAGAGTTATAGCCAACCACTGCAGGATTATCCCATAACAGCTGATTATCTGTAACATAACATAAATGTCAATTTCAGGCATTTTAACTATTATGTAGGAGATACTAATAATAACAGTAATTGCAAAGAATTGCCATAAACTGTTTCCTAAGTTCTTCAGGCATCATTACTAGGCAAGGGGAAAAATAGGTTTTGCATGAAGGTGACCGAAGATAAATTGTATAGGGCTGCTAATCGATAGGTGGTTAAGGGGGTCGACATATAGTCCTTGTAAGTAAAAAGCCAACGGCACTACCACATCGGGATATAAAAATGAGGGTTTCAGGGGGAATATAAAGCATAAAGATAACGAATCACTGGTTGGTGCTCACTGGCACAATGCAAAGTCCAATCATGTAGAAATAGAAAGGGCATTCACCACATAATGTGATCTTCTTTTATTCAACTGTGAATAAAAATTTCACAGCACATGCTAGGCAGCTTGGCAGATGCCAGACACCTGAGAAAAGGAGTTACAGCCGTTTCACGCGCATGCGCGCTTCACCAGACCTGATGAAGCGCATTTGCGCGTAAAACAGCTGTACCTTCTATTCTCAGGTGTCTGGCATTTGCCGTGCTGCCTAGCATGTCCTGTGGTTATATGGTAAGTGGCCTTTCTATTTCTATATGATTGCATAAAGGGGATTGACAACATTATGCCTAGCTAAAAAGGTCTTCACTTGTGGACAAAACCACATAAAACAGCAGGGTTTAGAGAAGACAACCATCTTATATCCTAGGACACAAGTGTAACACAAGCAGTGTTCTTGTGCCATTATACTGTAGTTTCCACTGGGTTTACTCTATTTCCATTTCCAGCTGTGCTCCTTCTGGCCTGCCATGTTGCTGCTTTAACGTCTACAGTGCCATCACTTGGGCATTCCAATCAAAATCATGTTATCCCCTATCCACAGGATAAGTATCAATTCAGGGGATTTCAAGTGAGCCCAGTAGTTAGACCCATCTCAACCTCACATATATCACCATACTTGTGGATAGAGGATAAGACCATTTTAATCTGAATACCCTGAATGCTCGGACTATGGCTGTACGTGAACACATTTTGGCTCTATCTATTAAAACCGTGGATTATTTCTGATACATAACCTGGGGTCTGTTGATTAGGATCAGTTGTAATACTCTTCATATTTGACGTTCGCTTTTGGGCATTTGGGTTTTGGTCAAGGAACTCTACTGTAACTTGTCTCCATGGACATGGCCATTGCAGGGTATGGTCATTAGCCCCAGATATCAGATGCAGGTAAGCTCCAATGACGAATGGTGATTCCAGTGTGGAAAATTCAGACAATTGAATCTGATATGCATAGCCATCTTTAGAGTAATAAGGAGGACTAAATATATTGTTTTTAAGCTTGTCATGTGAAAAATTAGAAATATGCCACACATTCTCAGGGCATAGTGTTTCAGATAAATTAATGTCATCAATTGAAAAGCCTCCATCAGATTTTCCAAATCCTTTTATGCCCTGAAATACAATTCTGAATTTATTTTTTGCATTTAATGAAGAATAATGGAGCTTCCAGGAATCCGCTGGTTTACCTGCCAGGGAGGAAAACAACATAATACATATTATTAATAATAAATAATATTCATAAGCATTAGGTTAAAATTGGTTGTAACATTATAACCTCCTGCTCTTTTTCAGACCAGGTGGAGGCTGATGATGAGTGGGGCTGGATGGTCTGCTGTACAATGAACACAGACAGATCTCAAGAGACCCTACAGACTTTAATGAGATTTCCGCTGTGGTCTCTGTTCATCTGATATGATCTCAATGGACAAAATAAGGCCGGGTTCACACTATGGTAGACACTGACCGTTCTGTGACCCGGCCGTGCCACAGGACAGCCGGTGTCTATGAAGATCACCCTGGCTGGTACTGCAATACCAACTTGGTGAACTTCAATTCTATTGAATTGGAATGCGGTTGCATCCATGTGCGCCCACATCCTAATTCACCATAGCACACAATGAAAAGTGCAGCCAGAGCCGCACTCTCCTTTGTGTGAAGAGTCAGCGGTGTGCGGCCGCTATTCAATAAATAGCGGCCATACAAAACTGACGTGTCTGTTTTTACTGCGGCCACTAGGGATCCCAACCAGAGTGTATACTATGTGTATACACTCTGGCCTGGATTCCCTCTGACTGTAATGCAACGTTAAATTTCTATTAATCATGGCCGTACAGGTATGGAATGGGCGCCTGTGACCAGACGACCAGTATGCCATTATTAGCTATGGCGCTATAAAGCTGTGGCCCATCATTAACACCTTAAATGCTGCGATCATGGCACAATCACTACGTTTAAAGGACAAGTGCCATGAAAAACTTTTTCCCAGTAATTGAAGCACATTACAAAGTTATATAACTGTGTAATATACTTCAATCACCTATCTGCCTCCCTTCCCTGTCTTTTCCCCCCTCCACCCCCCACCAGGAAGTGTCCTGACTCACACAGACCTGATTACTGTCGTCACCGTCACCAAGCTCTTCTCTCAGCTCCTTCTCCTGTTACACCAGCCTCCCCCCTCCCCTGCCTTGTCAGGTGACAGCTTGCTCAGCTCCCATTGGCTGAACAACTGCAAGCCATCACTTGTCACATGTCATGCTTATCTTCCCTCCGACTGACTCCGGCACATAGGCAGCTCCCCCCTCCCCTCATACCCTCTCTCCTGCTGCCGTGGACTCAGTGAAGGAGTCATGTCACTAGAGAAGATAAGCTGAGCAAGCAGAGTCACCTGACAAGGAGGGGGGGGAGGCTGGTGTAACAGGAGCTAGAGCAGCCCTCCTGCTGATGACTCATCCTCACAAGAAGGAGCTGCCTGGTGACGGTGACGACAGTAATCAGGTCTGTGTGAGTCAGGACACTTCCTGGTGGGGGGTGGAGGGGGGAAAAGACAGGGAAGGGAGGCAGATAGGTGATTGAAGCATATTATAGAGTTATATAACTTTGTAATGTGCTTCAATTACTGGGGAAAAGTTTTTCATGGCACTTGTCCTTTAAGTGTAAGTGACAGGAGATGCTCCTCACTCACCATTAATGACAGGCAGCAGCGATTGAACTGCAGCTCGTCATTAACCCCTTAAATGCCACAATCGTGTTGTTTAAGTATAAGTGTGATTGCGGGGGGCCAATAATTTTTTCTTGACTGCCGAAGGAATAATAAATAATTCAGTGCGGTCCGATCTGCCTCAGGCAGGCAGTCTATAAGAAGAGCGCTGACAATACTGATTAATGTTATGCAGCAACATAGCATTGAACAGTATATGCAATCCAATCATTGCATTTAATAGTCCCCCAGGGGCTTAAATAGTGCAAAAAATAAAAATGTTATAAAAAAATAAATAAATATATATATATATATATATATATATATATATGTGTGTGTGTGTGTGTGTGTGTGTGTCAAAGCCCCTCCCTTTTCCCATTTTACAAATAAAACATGTAAAAATAATTAAACAAACAGATATATTGTAGTGTGCGTAATTGTCCGATCTATTAAAATATAACAATATTGATTCATTGATCAAAACGTCTGATCTACACAAACATGATACTAATAAAAACTAGAAATGAAGGAGTGCAAAATGACCCATACAGCCCCATAGGTGAAAAAATAAAACCGTTGAGAGGTACAATTGTTCCTGGAAAAAAACCAAGCCCTTATAAGGCCCTGTAGATGGAGAAATAAAAGCACTGCAGCTGTTACTATGTTACTATGTTAGAAGGTGAGGAGGAAAAGACGGAAATACAGACATGAAAATTGGCCTGGTCATTTATGCCATTTCGAGCTTGGTCATAAAGGGGTTAAAGTGACTGTACCACCAGGCCCAGGCTGAGGCACTGGAGGCGGCCGACCCACCCTTAGTCAGAAGAAACCCCAGCCCCTCCATGACGTGACTCGATTAGAATCAATGGAACCCTATCATAGAAGGGCTGGGGTTTCCTCCCACTAAGGGTGGGTCGGCCCGCCTCCAGTGCTTCAGCCTGGGCCTGGTGGTGCAGTCACTTTAAGATTATGGTAATGCAGACAAGTACCTCCTGTACAGCAGTAATCTTCACTTATGTGAATGAAAAAAAAACACGGGGCCCTTTTACACAGGCCAATTATCGACAATAAGCATTGCTAGAAATGCTCATTCGGCCTGATGATCAGCCAGCGTTATAAATACTTGTTTGTCAGCTGCACATTGGATGGTGGATGTGCGGCCGATAGCAATGTATTTAAATGGCCTCACAAACATTACAGGAGTCTCATGCATCCTGGACGCTTGATTGGTTGGGCTGTGTAAAGGCACTGCTAGGGAGCCCTGATCTCGCTAATAGTGCTCATTTGTGACCGCACTATTAAGTTACAAAGCTCAAAGGGGTTATCCAGCACTACAAAAACATGGCCACTTTCTTCCAGAGACAGCACCACACTTGTCTTCAGCTTGGGTGGGGTTTTGCTGCTCAGTTCCATTGAAGTGAATGGAGCTTAATTGCAAACCGCACCTGAACTGGAGACAAGAGTCATGTTGTCTCTGAAAGAAAGTGGCCATGTTGTTGTAGCGCTGGATAACCACTTTAAAAACATTTTCTTTACTCCAGTTAACAGAGGTAATGTAGAAAACAATAGGGCTCTGTTCACAGTAGAGTTTTTAGGGTTCTAGGAGGGCACTGGTATTTTTAATGGCAGTCTTCAGTGACAATTAGAGAAGAGCGACTCTACAGTAGGAACAAAGCAAATCACTTCATTCCTATCTGCGTTCTGCTTATCAGGCTGCAGGTTTTGAAGCCTGATGAAAGAAGAAAGTTTCTTAAGGTGGTTATACACAGTCGATAACTGACGGCTGAACAATAGTCTCTCTGCCTTGCCGAATGTTCCTGTGTAAGAAAAAGACAGGGAAGGGACGGGAGCGATAACTGATGGTCGGATTATCGATCGGCCATCAGTTGTTGACAGTGTATAACCACCTTAAGAAACTTTCTTCTTCTTGATCTACCATCTTCTGACCTTACTGCAAATTGGTACTGCAGGTTGGGCTCTGATTACTAATGAGTAGTATCCTCTTTTGCTTACCAGTTATTGTGTCCTTCAAATGCCAGAAACCATTGGGATGGGAATTTGTGTATTCCTTTATCCAGATGTTAAGTGTGTCATTCTCATTACCACTATGATAGTAAAAAAATTCCAGGCACTGATATGATCTCACTGGGTAGAAGAGTCTACTTTCAAGCATAGCATCATCTCCAGGCTTGCCTGTGCTCGTGTTGAAGTGCATAAAATATCCAATATCTATAGAGAAAATATACACAAATCCTCTGTACAGATTAGCCATAAAATGCTATGTTTAAGTAATAACACTGTATGCAGTATACAATAAGGGACATATCCAATCACAATGCTGAATAATTAAAGGGGTAGTGCGGCGGTAAAAAATTATTCACAGACTAACACACATTACAAAGTTATACAACTTTGTAATGTATGTTATGTCTGTGAATGGCCCCCTTCCCTGTGTCCCCCCACCCCCGCACGTGTACCTGGAAGTGTGGTGCGCTTTTCCCCCATGTCACGTGCCGACACCCGTCTTCGATCTTCAACGAGTGACGTCTTCATCGGGCGGACGTCGAACAGCTACGACTGTCCCGAATGCCGGCCGGCCGCCCTCTGCAGCGTCATCAGCCGCGATTGGCTGAGCATAACTGTGCTCAGCCAATCGCGGCTGAGCACAGTTGTGAAGCAGCGGAGGGGGGACGGGCGGCAGCGACTCGGCCGTCCGTCCGAAGATGACGTTTGGCACAAGATGGTGGACGGCCCTCGACACGGATCAGGTAATGTATAATGCACCACACTTCCGGGTACACGGGTGGGGTGGTGGGACATGGGGAATGGGGCGATTCACAGACATAACATACATTACAAAGTTGTATAACTTTGTAATGTGTGTTATTCTGTGAATAATTTCTGAGCGCCGCACTACCCCTTTAATAAGATTAGTTTTGTGAGGTTGACTTGGCACATATGCCATCTCCATAGTCAAGGGGAAACTACTCACCTGCTTATCCCAACTTAATTCATAGAAACATAGTAGATTGTCGACAGAAAAAGACCACTTGGTCCATCTAGTCTGCCCCTTAAAGAGGACCTGTCACCCCCCGTGCCGGGGTGACAGGCTCCTGTCCCCCAGCTAGATCCCCTTATACTGACCTCATCTTGCCGAGTCCCACGACGGAGATATCCTGGTCAGAAGCCGGAACGCGTGCTGTGGAGAGAGGTCCAGCGTCCATAGAGAATGAATGGAGCCGGACTCATCTCCACCGCCTTCTGAGCAGGATATCTCCGTTCCGGGACCGGCTCCAGGAGCGGGACTGAGCAAGATGAGGTCAATATAAGTGGATCTAGCCGGGAGTCGGGAGCCTGTCACCCCGGCACGGGGGGTGACAGGTCTCCTTTAAGTATTTGCCTTCTTATTATCTTAGGATAGATATATGTTAATCCCAGGCAGGTTTACATTCTGTTATTACAGAAACAGATCACTGATCTCAGGGAGACCAGCCAAACGATAACACAGCCAACTGCTAGTGAAAGCGCTTAATGCAGTGAAATCCTAGGTGCATTACCCCCTGGGAAACAAGAATATGCAAAAGAGGAGCCAGTGGAGCCTCTTTAAAAAGAGTCTCGAAACACATGACTAGCCAGATATCCCTCCGGGAAGGACCCAGCCAAGCCATTGTAAGGACAAGGGAAAAACCAAGGCCAGGTTTCCATCCACATACAGCTGTTTCGGGGTGTTGCCCCTCAGTGTGGAGCATGATTCTGGCTACATTTTGTTATCCTAGATTTACCAACCACATCTGCTGGAAGTTTGTTCCAAGCATCTACTACTAATTTACTGGGCAAAACATACACATGAGCTATCTACCGAAAAACTCATCTCAGTGTGGTGCCTACACATTGAGTGGGGCCAGAAGCATTTATCTACCATTCACTGTGTAGCGGTCATACCTGGTTACGGCAGTGCAGATCCTGAGATTCAATTACAGGTCGCCACCACTACCCAGTGAATGAAGCCAACTGCTCCTGGCCTAGTTCACTGTAGCTAAACACCTCATCAATCAATGACTGATGATCGATCCTGTGGATAGCTTATCAGTATATTTTCCCTGGAAAATCCATTTTAAGGGGAAGATCTTTATAATGTTTTTGTCTTATAAGAGAACATATGTCTCTTTATGGACAGAAGAATGCATAAACTTTAAGCATTTAAGCATCAAAGCCATTAGGAAATTGTCCCACTGTATGACAAACCTGGAGCGTGATAGCGAGAAAGAGTTAGGGCCGTATTGCACGGCTGATTAGTAGGGGTAACCGAACTATACCAGCACTCACTTACAGAGCCTATTACACGACTCATTATTGGTACAGCAAGGGATGTCCGTGCAGCCCTTGCTCTGTCCCTGTTTCCTGCTGACCACAGCCACAGTTGACACTTCTGAACCCATCTCTGCAGCAACAGGCTTGATCATCCCATCACTGGTCGAGAAGGGACGATGCTGCAGGCAGTGATTGGCTCAGCAGCCTGTCACTGTAGAGACGGATTCAGAAGTGTCAGCAGTGGCTGCGGTCAGCAGGGGACAGGCAGGAGGACACGAGGGGAGCATGGAGAGGTAAGCATCACCTTTATTCCTTTCTTTACCCTCTCATCAGCCTTGTATCACTATTACATGAAGCAATGAAATAAATATCATGGGCATGGCAAATTTGTGCTACCATGAAAAAGACACTGTACCACAAGGAGACAAGAGACTGACCAATGCACTGGGTCATGAAGTACCAATGAAGGCTATTCTAAGGGAACCCTAAGACTTTGGTATTGTACCACACTGTCTCCTAATGTCTAAGAGCTACCAAGAAATGGACACTATGACACTGGGTTAAGTGTTAAGGTATAGAGAAATGTTACCTCTTTCAATTCCTAGGTGTGTATGGTCAGAACTTGGGCCCTTTGGGATTTGAGTTACTCGCTGCCAGTCAGTGGTGTCATTAGAACTCTGTACCATAGCACAGATCTCATCCATGTCAAAGCTGCACGAGTCCAGAAATATGGAAGAAGAAGCTGTGCAATAAAGAACCATGTTAAGAAAATAAGACAGTGGGAAAATAGACCCAATATCTGTGAGATGCAGAAAAATAAATAAAAAACACTTTTTTTTACTGACAAAAACATGACGACTACAATTGATAAGCTCCGTTAGAATCAAAGGAGCCGCTTCATAGAGGGGAGGGAATTCTCACCCACTGGGGGTGGGCCGGCCGACCTCCAGTACTTGAGCACCGGCCTGTAACCATGGAAAGAACGACGCGGTACGGGGGAACCGGGCCGCGGTTTGAAAAACGGACCGTGGCACCGGCTTCCCAGTCACGGCGCCGTTCTATCCCTGTGTCAGGTTAAAAAGAAAGTACCTGGTGGTACATCCTCTTTAAGGTTAATTTCGTAGCAACAAAGATGTAAAAAGGCAGTCAAGTCTATACATTTAGTGGCTAAGGCGTTGCACACACATAGCTTTTTCATGCAAAGCTCAACACAGGACTGCAAAGAACCTACTTCCCATTGCTTTCAACCATAAGTTCACACTTTGTTCGTGGTCTGGATTTCTTTCTGATGCAGATTTGAGTTGAATGCGGCTAATTCATATCCAGGCTACCCACATAGAGTCCCCGTCAAGTAGCCTGGACAAGGATTAGTCAAGCTGAACAGATTTAAAAGTTTAGTTTTATCAATATAAATAAGAAGTTGCAGTTTGCATTATTAAATTTTTTTTCAAATATTTGAATTAAAAAATGTTGCCCTAACAAACTTACTGCAGTTGTAGAGGCGATTTAGCTTTAAGACATCACTATCACTAAAATCCATTTGATGGCCAATTAGATTAAGGAATTGAAGGTTCTTAGGTACCATTGTTGGTTCTTTGCCAATCTGAAAATCTGTACTCCTGTAGTGCATAACAGATGTATAATCATACGGTACATTTAAAGAGCTTGCAACGATATCACTGTAGGAATTGAAATTGTTTTCTTTTCCTAAAAAAAGCCAAATATGATTACTTTACTACAAGTATATAATATATTACATTTATAGAAATAAATTTATTGGAGACAGCATATCTATAAGATTACAAGAAGATTTATGGGCCTGGTCACTACTGCACCCCCTGCAGCCCCTATAGCTATGCCACTGGAAGTAGCCATTTTTACTTGAATATTCCAGCAATTTAAAGTCAATGTTCTTTTTTCTAATATGGTTCTAATTTTTGGCTGTAATTTTTTCAATTAACTTTTGTACCTTATTATGGAGACAGCCATATTGCCTGAGCTTTCTGCACTTGCTTTAGGCTGTTTTCACACAGCCTTAAAGGGGTTATCCGGCATTAGGAAAACATGGCCACTTTGTTTCTGTAACGCCTGGAGTCGTGGATCCACTGAACAGTCACTAGCGATGGCACTAACCTCACCACGGAGCGGAGTCTAAGGGGCCGCTGGTTTTCACCAGAGCCCGCCGCAAGGCGGGATGGACATGCTGCGGCAGGCGACCCCCAGGTCGCTACCCCTGGCTTGGTTGCTAGTGACGGCAGGCGAGGCGTGGCAGGAGCAGAAGGCAGGAGATAATCGCAGGTGGCGGACAGGACTCAGGAACAATGGGAAGGCAGCGGGCAGGGACTAGGGACAAGGACTGTGGACAGGAACAAGGACTAAGGTCAGGAACAACAGGGAGCTGGCCAAACGCTATGGAAAGCATGCAGAGGCTCCAACACCTGTAGTGGGGCAGGGCTGGAATTGATAGGGAGTGATTAGTGCAACTTCCAATTAGGGGCGGACTGGCCCTTTAAATCTGAGACAGCCGGCGCGCGCGCGCCCTAGGAGGCGGGGACGCGCGCGCAGGCCGGCACAGACGGAGACAGGAGCGGGGCGAGGTAAGGCACCCCCCGGGGCCGAACAGGTAGCATCGCCGGGTCCCTGCACAAGGACCCCGGCGGCTGCATGGGGCAGAGAGAGGTCGCAGCGGCGGCCCGGAGCACGGGACGCCGCCGCGGCCGTGACAGTACCCCCCCCCACTTTGGCCTCCCCCTCTTTCTTGCCTGCAGGAACCTCTTCATGAGATCTTGGTCCAGGATATTAGCCTTGGGTTCCCAGGACCTCTCCTCAGGACCAAATCCTCTCCAGTCCACTAGGAAGAACAGTCTTCCTCTGACAGTTTTCATGGCCAGAATGTCTTTAACAATGTAGACGTCATCAGAGACTGCTTGTGGAGCAGTGAACGAAGACTTATTGGAGAACCGGTTGAGGACCACTGGCTTTAAGAGGGAAACATGGAAGGCGTTCGGAATCCACATAGTAGGAGGTAGGCGGAGTTTGTAGGTGACAGGGTTGATGCGTTTTAGCACTGAGAAAGGACCGAGGACTCAACTTGTAGCTGGGAATCTTGAGTCGGACATATTTGGCCGAGAGCCAGACTTTGTCACCTGGGAGAAAATTCAAGGCAGGTCTTCTCTTATCCGCCTGGTCCTTCATGCGGTCAGATGCCTTGAGCAAAGATTGTCGAGTCTGTTCCCAGATCGACTGCAGGTCAGATAATTCCTCCACGGCTGGGACCTCAGAGGATGGAGAGAGAGGCAGAGGAGGACGAGGGTGATGCCCATAGACCACATAGAAGGGTGACTTGCCTGTGGAACTCGAGTCCAGATGGTTGTAGGAGAACTCCGCCCATGGAAGCAGACTGGACCAGTTGTCCTGGCGAATGGAGACGAAGTGTCGAAGATAATTGCCAAGGACCTGATTGACCCTTTCCACATGCCCATTGGTCTGGGCATGATAGGCCGATGAGAAGTCCAGCTTCACTTGGAGTTGAGAGCACGCCAGAATCTGGAGACGAATTGTGAGCCTCTCTCAGACACTATATGAAGAGGAAGACCATGTAGGCGGAAGATATGCTGAAAGAACAGCTGGGCCAGGCGAGGAGCTGATGGTAGTCCAGGAAGAGCCACGAAGTGGGACATCTTGGAGAAGCGGTCAGTAACAACCCAAATGACAGTGTTACCCGCAGATGGAGGCAAATCTGTGACAAAGTCCATGCCTATATGGCACCAGGGGCGGTCTGGAACTGGCAAGGGCTGAAGTAGGCCGGCAGGTTTTTGACGGGAGGACTTGTTTCTGGCACAGATGGTACAGGAAGCCACAAAGTCCTTGACATCTTGGAGTAGGCTAGGCCACCAGTAGTGGCGGGAGATCAGTTGCCCGGTCTTTAGAACTCCCGGATGCCCGGCCACCATAGAGGAATGACCCCATTTCAAGATCCGTCGTCGAAGAGCAGGGCACACATAGGTCTTACCGGGAGGCAATCTTTGAAGAGTGGATGTGGCGACTGGCACTAGGCGATCGGGAGGTATAATGTGGCGAGGAGAGTCCTCTTGTCCCATGACGTCAGATGCTCGGGAGAGAGCATCGGCTTTCATGTTCTTCTCAGCTGGACGGAAATGGATAACGAAGTTGAAATGTGAAAAGAAAAGTGACCACCTGGCCTGCCGGGGATTGAGACGTTGGGCCGATTGGAGGTAGAGAAGATTCTTGTGGTCCATGTAGATATTTACCGGATGCCTAGCCCCCTCTAGGTGATGACGCCACTCCTCCAGTGCCAACTTAATCGCCAAGAGTTCTCGGTCGCCAATAGTATAGTTCCTCTCGGCAGGGAAGAAAGTCTTTGAGAAGAACCCACAGGTTCGGGTTTTGCCTGATGCATCCCTTTGCAAGAGGATGGCTCCAGCACCTACTGAAGATGCGTCGACCTCAAGTGAAAACGGCTTGGTGGCATCCGGGCAAACTAGCGCAGGAGCAGAAGCAAAGGCTGAATTTAGGCTAGTGAAGGCTTCCTTGGCCTCAGGTGGCCAATGCCTGGGATCCGCCTTCTTCTTAGTGAGAGCCACGATGGGTGCGACCAGGGTAGAGAAGTGTGGGATGAACTGCCGATAATAGTTGGCAAATCCTAGGAGGCGTTGGATAGCTCTGAGTCCCACAGGACGTGGCCACTGGAGAACAGCTGAGAGCTTGGCTGGATCCATTTGTAGACCCTGGTCGGAGACGATATACCCAAGAAACGGAAGACTGCGCTGATGGAAAACGCACTTCTCTAGCTTGGCGAACAAATGATTGGCCCGTAGTCTTTGTAGGACCTGACGTACTTGTGTCACGTGAGTTTGCTGGTCAGGGGAGAAGACCAAAATATCGTCAAGATAGACAATGACGCAGGCATAGAGGAGGTCACGGAAGCTGCAGGAGGTCACCAAGGTAGCTGCAATGAAACTGCCCGCAGACCCGGAGTCGATGAAGGCAGTAGTCTGGTGAATTTTTCCTGAGGGTGTCTGGATGGAAACCGGCATAGACCATCTTGGAGAGGTGGCATTCACACCTAGGGAGGCCTCTCCTACCGTGCGAGCGTTTCCCGGACACTGAGGACGTTGGTGACATCTCTGCCGGAAGTGATCAGAGCCACCGCAATAGAGACAGAGATTCAGCTCTAGTCGGCGAGCCCTCTCATGAGGAGTCAAGCGAACTCGTTCTACTTGCATGGGAACCTCAGGAGTCCACTGGGGTACAGGAGCAACAGGATTCTGGAAAACCGGTGCCAGGCGGTGATGGCGACGGGGCAGGCTTAGTCGCCATTCTTGCCGGACCTCCTCCTCTCTCTCGGAAAATCGGTTGTAGACTCTGGTAGCCAGTAGGATTAGATCGTTCAGAGATGTAGGGAGGTCGCGGGCGGAGAGCACGTCTCTCACCCGACTGGATAGACCCTTCTTAAAGGTGGCTATTAGAGCGGCCTCATTCCAGTCTAATTCAGCTGCCAGGGTGCGGAACTGGATGGCGTAGTCACCAACAGAGGAGCTCCCTTGAGAGAGGTTGAGGAGAGCAGTCTCAGCTGAAGAAGCACGGGCAGGTTCCTCAAAGACGGAGCGAAACTCGGCCAGGAAGGTTCAGAGATTGGCAGCAACAGGATCATCTCGGTCCCACAGCGGCGTGGCCCAGGCCAGAGCTCTACCTTCCAATAGGCTGATGATGAAAGCCACTTTAGAGCGCTCGGTGGGAAACTGACCACTTAAGAGTTCAATATGCATGGTGCATTGAGTCAGGAATCCCCTGCACAACTTGGGATCGCCTCCATATTTACTCGGGAGAGCCAGTCGAAGTCTCGAAGAGGCTGCGGGAGGTGGTGAGCGCTGAGCTGTAGTATGCTGCTGTAAGGCGGCAGTCAGTTGCTGGATCTGCTGCGACTGTTGCTGGATTTGTTGAGCGACCACTCTGGCTACGTCACGGAGATCAGGCACCTCGCCGGGATCCATGGTTGGAGCCTACTGTAACGCCTGGAGTCGTGGATCCACTGAACAGTCACTAGCGATGGCACTAACCTCACCAGGGAGCGGAGTCTAAGGGGCCGCTGGTTTTCACCAGAGCCCGCCGCAAGGTCGCTACCCCTGGCTTGGTTGCTAGTGACGGCAGGCGTGGCGTGGCAGAAGCAGTGCAGGCAGAGGTCTGTAGGTGTAATCGCAGGTGGCAGACAGGACTCAGGAACAATGGGAAGGCAGCGGACAGGGACTAGGGACAAGGACTGTGGACAGGAACAAGGAACAAGGACTAAGGTCAGGAACAACAGAGAGCTGGGCCAAACGCTATGGGAAGCATGCAGAGGCTACAACATCGGTAGTGGGGCAGGGCTGGAATTTATAGGGAGTGATTAGTGCAACTTCCAATTATGGGCGGACTGGCCCTTTAAATCAGAGACAGCCAGCGCGCGCGCCCTAGGAGGCGGGGACGTGCGCGCTGGACGGCACAGACTGAGACAGGAGCAGGGCGAGGTAAGGCGCCCCCCGGGGTCGAACAGGTAGCAGCGCCAGGTCCCTGCACAAGGACCCCAGCGGCTGCATGGGGCAGAGAGAGGTCGCGGCGGTGGCCTGGAGCACGGGACGCCGCCGCGGCCGTGACAGTTTCAGAGACAGTCCGACTTATGTCTCCAGTTCAGGTGTGGTTTGCAATTAAGCTCCATTCACTTCAATAGTTAGAAAATCCCACCCAAACTGGAGAAAAGAGTGGTGTTGTCTCTAAAAGAAAGTAGCCATGTTTTTCTAATGCAGAATAACCCCCTTTAAATTTTCACAAAAACGCAAAGAAATGCCATGGCATTTATTTGAGCAAAAAGGCCCCCAGCCAGATGTTAGCTGTAGGTCAATGGTATTTTATCACATGCCATACATACTTTTGCGTTTTTTTCTGTGGCGGTTTTCTCTCTTCTCTGGTGTTTTTCATCTCTGTGACAGTTTATCCAAAATGCAGTATGCTAAGGGTGTGGCATTTTTTTTCTGAAAACTGTGACATTTCTCTACCATAGATTTCAAAGGAATTTCTTCTGTTCATCTCAAAACATTAATCGCACAGTCAAAGCCAACCACACCTAAATTCAAAAACGCCAGAAAAAAACGCCCAAACAATCTTTGTCAGTTTTTCTGGTGTTTTGGGGTTTTTTTTGGAGGCCAGAAAAAGTCACATAAAAGCTGTGTATGAAACTACCCAAAGGCTAGGTTCACACTACGTATGATTCCGGCCGTAGTGCGAACTGCGAATATACGCCCGTAGTTTTGAGGTTGATGCGTTCGCTTGAAAGTATACGATATACGGCCGCACAATGCACACTATGTATGAGCTTATGGCCGGATCGTATACGGCACCGTGAAAAATGAACAAGACCATTGTTTGAGGACGTAACTGTTCCAACTCACGGCCGTGGATTTCAGTGCGGTCCCGTATGAAGTACTTATTTCAGCCAAATTGAACTTGATTCTTCGATCCAAAAGGTTCTGTGTGTTTCATTGGGCTGGGCGAAGATTTCCAAGTAAATTACCTGCTTCAGATCGCTTCGAAACAAGCTACGGAAGCATAACTGTACTACGGGCGTATGTTCGTGGTTCGCACGCATCCGGCCGCATGTCTATTTTTCCGACGGCCGTAGTTTCAGCCGCACATGTACGGCGGCGTACGAACTACGGACGGAATCGTACGTAGTGTAAACATAGCCTTACAGTGGATTGGAGCGGACTTCTTTCTAGGCATGCTCTGTGACCTATGCAGACATCATTGTGTAGGAAGGGGGAGTTCTGACCACCACCTATTGTGAATGGTGTGATCCCTTCTTACCTTTATATGGATGCCACCTTTCAATGTAATACTGTCTGTCATGATAAGGGGAAGACTTCTCTTCAGAACAGTCAGCTTATTATTAGGCTTAGTGGCCAGAAGGAAACTGCATGTTTTTAGGATTGTTTTATAATATAGAAAAAAAGTTTAAAAAATAAAAATAAAGAAACTTGAATTTAACAGGCCATTTTCAGATGGCACTTTCCTTTTAACGTTTTCATTTATCTAATGAAAACCAAAGACATTAGACATGACAGATTCCGACAGTTGTGTTGTGGATAGCTAGATGTATGAGATCTGGGTCATCTTCAAAAATCTTTTTCTCCAGCATAGTGTAAAATAGTAAAACTGATAAAATCATAGTAAATGTTTGCAGCTGTTCTATGCTATAATGCAAATTTTGATGCAGTTATAAAGTGCAAATTCTAGCCATAATATTATAACAGGAAACACACCTGTGCATAATTATACAATGAAAGCACATGGTATATAGTAAATACTTTACCAGGCTGAATATTTTCCCTTATAATAGTCACATAGTCATCCCGGTCAGATCGTGACTGCTCATGATAAAATCCCAGTGCATGGAGGAATTCATGTTGAATTATTTCTATTTTATCACAGCCGACACCAATAGAAAGCTGCTGATTTCCACGACGTTGATTTCCAACTTTTGAATAACATCTAAAAATTTCATAATAAAGTTATTTAATGTATTTAGTGTCTATTCATCTACATTCCAGGGGTGAAAACTAGAAAATCTGAAGAATTGTAACAAGTTCATAAAATCACTGACTCGTTTCGACCCAACTGGTTCTTAATCATGGTATCTATACAACATATACATCAATACAAAAATAATTAAAAACAGACACAAAATAACAACTAAATGACTCAATGCTTATCACATGTGCTACTAATATGATTTATTTCCTCTGATATTTGATAGCTATGCTACCACCATTAGTCCTACATACACAAAGGACATTATTGTTTCATTTTGTGCCAGTTTTTATTATTTTTTTATTGATGTTTTTATACTAACACTTTGTCTATGTTTATATGTTGTATAGATACCATGATTAAGAACCAGTTGGTTTGAAACGCGTCTGTATTTTATGAATTTGTTACAATAAAATACATGAATTTTAAAAGAGCTGAAGGACTTTGGTCTTTTCTCTTGTAAACACAACAAGGCCATGTTCACATAGCGTCTAACACCGGCCAATCTGTGACCCACCTAGATCAAAGAACAGCTGGTGTTACTTAAGATCATCACGGCCGATACTGCAGTACCGGCCAGATGATCTTCATTTCTGCTGAATTCAGATGCGGGCACATCCGTGTGAGCCTGCATCCTAATTCACCACTGCACACAATATGGAGCGTGCGACCGTAGCCGCACGCTCCATTGTGTGAACTGACAGGTTCTCTGCGGCTGCTATTCAATGAATAGAGGCCGCAGAAACTGAAATGTCAGTTTTTCTTGCGGCTGGATAGAATACTGGACTGGGATTCCATTCATTACAATAGAACGTGTGTTTTGTATAAATCACAGCTGTTGTTGCAAATTGCAACAACGGCCGTGATTTATACTAAACATACGTTGTGTGAACATTGCCTAAGCCTGTATAATGTAGTAGCCCATTTGTTGCTAGTAATAGATACCTACCCATTGCCTTTGAACACTGAAATATAGTTTGCTTCTCCATTCCACGGCACAAAGTCGATACATGTTTTCAGCCTGTAGCGTTCAAATGCTTGCAGGATAACAGCTTTGGCATTTATCTCTTGATAGAAATGATAATTATTTATAGTTATAAACAATGCAAACAAATCATAACTGATTGATGGGGTTAGAAACCTGGCTACGACCTCTTAAATAAGCAGACTTAATATTTAATATCATCAATACTTCAGCTGTCTCTTAGTAATGATTACAATGATGGCCTAGAGCTGTGGCTTATAAATGCTTAAAAAGGCATATAAATAACGCTCTATTTTCCTGTAAGAACATGTCTAACACAAACATATACCAATCAGCCATTACATGAAAATCACCAGTGTAATTTTTTATAGGCTCCACTTGTACTGCCGAAAAAGGATCTAACCCATCAATGCATTGACTACAAGACCTCTGATGGTGGGACCTCCATGGATCAAAGCTGTCTATCCAGCTTCTTCCACAAATGTTGAAATGAATAAAGGGATGTTGAGTTTGGACGTCAATGCCTCAAACCCTGAATAATGTTATTCTCATTACCTGGTTGGTTATAGTATTATGACTGATCAGCGTATATATTGCAGCCTATTTCATGTGTTTAGTAAATGCTGCTTTGTGAATCATTTCCACATATATATATATATATATATATATATATATATATATATATATATATATATATATATATATATATATATAAACCTGTTATATATAATAAATAAAGATTATACTTTCACTGTAAGGCTACAAACCCACTTGGCGGGTCTGCAGCAAGTCCCCTCGCTGCGTATTTGCAGCGAGACTCGCTGCAGATCCCGGCCCTATACTTTTAATGGCAGACAAACACGCAGCAGGGATGTACATCTTGTCTGCAGCCCACCCCATTAACCCCCCGGAGCTGATACTTCCCCTGATCCTGGCTCCGGCGGTTCCCGATGCCTTCAGCAAGCCGGAACGGGGACCAGGTAAAGTATATGCTCCAGCAGCCCCGGCCGCCCGATCACCCCCCCCCCCCGCAGCACCGATCGCACCCCCCCCCCGCAGCACCGATCGCACGCCCCCCAATCGCCCCCCCCGCAGCCCCGGCCGCTCGATCGCCCCCCTGCAGGGGGGGGCAATCGGGGCTGCAGGGGGGCGTGCGAGCGATCGGTGCTGCGGGGGGGGGCGATTGGGGGGGCGTGCGATCAGTGCTGCGGGGGGGGGTGATCGGTCGGTCGGGGCTGCAGGCGGCTGGCTAGAGCATATACTTCCCCTGGTGCCTGCTCCGGCTTGCTGAAGACATCGGGAACCGCCGGAGCCGGGATCAGGTGAAGTATCATGGGGGTTAATGGGGTGGGCTGCAGACAAACTCGCAGCAGGGATGTACATCCCTGCTGCGTGTTTGTCTGCCATTAAAAGTATAGGGCCGGGATCTGCAGCGAGTCTCGCTGCAAATACGCAGCAAGGGGACTCGCTGCAGACCGGCCGAGTGGCTTTGTAGCCTAACTTTACTTTACTTATACATCCCTATTGAACAATTTAGAACATAGAACATTACGAACTGGCAGCTGGTTTGTATTATAAATAAATGTATTACATACCAAGACTATTTTCTAAGTAATATGGGACTTTCAGAGGCCATCTGTACTGACTGCCAATGATGGTGTTTCTTGCCTTGCCCTATAAAATTAACAACATAGTTAAAGTGGTTGTCCAACTTTTTACAGTATTGCGCTGCAATATATGCCTAACCCTTATGGGACACAGCGATTTTTCATTTTTGTTCCTTATTACTTGCATTCTAAACTTCATAACTTTTAATTTTTCCACCAAAAAAGTCATATGAGGGCATTTTTTTTTGTGAAACAAAATTTACTTTGTAACAGCACCTTTTACTTTACCATAAAATGCATGGCAAGATGGGGAAAAAAATCTTTGTGAGGTAAAATAATAATAAAAAAAGAAGGTAATTTAGTGTGCTTTCATTTTTACGCAATACGATTTACGGTTAAACGGACACATTTTCATTCACTGGGTTGTTACGGTTACAAGGATAGCAAATTTATATAGGTTTTATATAATTTTCCAACCTAAAAAAATTAAAAACACTTTCTAAAAATAAATACATCTAAGAGTGCCCTATTCAGACCCTTTCTCCACCTTTTCTTTTTTACCTGTAGAGCTAGCCACGCGGCCGTGTCATTACAGTGCCATGAAGATTCAAACACCTTCCCTGCTCCCGGCATCATATTGATATATTATGCCAGGCAGGGAAAGAGTCCACTCCTACAACTTACTCCCAAAAACAGGATAGCGATAAAAAGTTACATATGCCCCAAACTGGTAACAATGGAAATGTCAACATGTTCCACAAAAAAATGCTAATATGCCTTCGAAAAAACAACATCAAATAGATTAAAAAGTCATATATAACTAAAAATTTTATCAATAAAAACTATACCTATTTCCACACAAAACCATTAAAGAAAGCTCTAGATCTTGGAATGTGAATTTTTTTTGGGGGGGGGAAATAGTTTTTATTGTGCCAAAGTTATAATACTTAAAAACCATACAGATTTAATATCACTATCGTAGTGACCCAGAGAATGTATTTATTAAGCAATTTTATGTGCAAAAAATAAAAAATAAATAAACTTTTTCTATTATCCCCAAAAAGGGGGTTAAAAAATAAGTTATTTAACTTTATATTTGCTTTGTAATATATATTCATTTTTTTAATTTAGCAGCCTCTGTTTTTCAGGCTCTACATTTTAAAACATTTAGTATATTTGGACTTGTCGGTACCCATTGTGCTTTTACTTATCTATGTTATTTTATGATTGTACTTGTACTGTTCGTACTATTGTAATAATGTTACCCTGTTTAAAAAAAAAAAAAAAAAAAATCAGCATGAAAATTACCCCACCCTATGAACCAGACCTCTTTGTAGGAAGCATACAAAAATTAATGCACAATTCATAACAAAAAATCTAGGGATGAGCGAACTTTTGAAAAGTTCGGTTCGATCCCCCAAACTTTCCTGAAGTTCGAATTTTTACGAACCGAACCGAAAACGAACCTTGCAATAACGGCTGAATAATTGCAGCTACAATAGTGGGAGTGTGATAGGGTATAGTTTCGTGTACTTGCAGTTGCTATTACGATGAAAAAAGTGGAAAAAATCAAAGTGCAAAAATAGTGAAAAAAAATAGCCGGCAAATTGGCAATAATGCCGAGCCGAATCCCCGAATGGTTAATATATTTAATTAATAAAACACATTTTCGTTGTAATAAAGTCACTTTCGTTGTTCAATAATTTAATTAAAATGAATCCATCATTGTGCAATTAAATATACTGTTAAAATAAATATATATATATATAAATGTATATATATATATATATATATATATATATATATATATATATATACATATATATACATATATATATATATATATATATACATATATATATATATATATATATATATATATATATATATATATATATATATATATATATATATATATATTTATTTTTTTACAGTATATTTAATTGCACAAGTATGGATTCGTTTAAATTAAATTATTGAACGAAACTAATTTTATTACAACGAAAATGTGTTTTAGTAATTAAAAATTAATTATTACAGGAAACTCTATTAAAGCGGTTAATTCATATTCCCGGTAATAGAGCAAACTGTAATAATTAATACTTTACTTTAATTAAAACATCAAATGTTTCATCTAATTATGCTATCACAATAGCATTAGAAGAAACATTTTGAATCATATGTGCGCTCAGCTGATCGCACATATAATGAGCCGGTCCGCAGCACAGTGACTTCATTGTGCCGCGGACCGGCGAAGAGGACACATGGGGACATCGGATGGTGAGTATAAAGCTCTCCCCACCCCCTCCCCAGCACTGTACCCATCCCAGTAAGGAAGGGGGGTCACTTAACCCCTTCCTTGCTGGTATGGGTGCAGTCTGACATCAGTCTGGCCCCCAAGGGGTTAAGGGGGATGCAATGCATCCTCCCTTAACCCCTTGGGGGCCAGACTGTAAGCAGTGATCTGTTAAGATGCTGCATACTGTAAGGAGCACAACACCGCTCACAATGATGGGTGTTGTGCTCCTGTTTGTGTGTTTTTTGTGTGTTTCTCCCTTTTTGTTTTTCAGATATCGGTATCCTGTGGATTACGTCGGATTCGATGGACTACGTCGATGACCAGCGGTTGTTTGGATTTTTTTTTAATAAAATGGTCAATGAGGGGTGTGGGGGTGTTTTTATTTGAATAAAAAAAATGTTTTCACTTGTGTCTTGTCTTTATTTCTTTAGACCCATGTGATCCAAATTAGCAGGAAGCACCTGTGTACATAAGGGGAGGATCTCCTAGTATTCTCCCATTCTACCTGCAGAGGAATGGAGAGAGGTAAGAGCTTGTTCACACTTGTGCTGCTTGGCGTCCACTTTTTCCGCCTGTAGCGCCTGCGGGGTCCGGGGGGGGCCTTTAGGGTCTGGTCCTGTGACAATGGGGTTGCAGGGCCATTCTGTGGCCCCTTTCTCCGCTTGCGCACGTTTTGCGGGGATTGTGATTGCTGACCGGCACAGTGATGTTTTTTGGTTAGGGACTCATGTGTATCAGAAGACCTGCACGTGGTACATGAGGCAATATGGTTTGGCCAAATTATATACTAACTTCTGATGTTGGTTTTAAATGTAGCTGAATAAGCTTTCGTGTCAGCCATGGTTGCGATGTGCAGCCATTTCTGTCTTTTTGGCTTGTGCATTCTTTATTTCTTTACTTTATAGACATAGTAGGGGAAGCAGTCTAATAGACGGAATCCATTACTAAGTCGGGGCCTAGTGTTAGCCGGTATAAAATGGCTAACACTAACCCCCCATTATTACCCCAGTACCCAATGCCACCAGGGGTACTGGGAAGAGCCGGGTGCCAGTGGTCCCGGAGCATCAAAATTGGCGCTCCTGGACTGGGGCGGCAGCAGGCTGGTAAGATTTAGGCTGGGGAGGGCCTAAACCAATGGCTCTTCCCACCCTGGTGTTACCATGCTGCTGTTGCTTGGTTTTTAACCCGGCTGGTTATGAAAATACAGGGGACCCTATGCGTTTTTTTAAAAAATAAATAAATAATTTAAAAAAAAAACGCATAGGGTCCCCTGTATTTTGTTTCTTCTAATAATGCTATTGTGACAGCATATTAGATGAAACATTTGATGTTTTAATTAGAGTAAAGTATTAATTAGGACAGAAAGCTCTATTACTGGGTATATGAATTAACGGCTTTACTAGAGCTTCCTGTAATAATTAATATTTAAAACACATTTTCGTTGTAATAAAATTAGTTTCGTTGTTCAATAATTTCATTTAAACAAATCCATACTTGTGCAATTAAATATACTGTAAAAAAAAAATATATATATACAGTGAGTCCAAGAAGTATTTGATCCCTTGCTGATTTTCTTTGTTTGCCCACTAATAAAGACACTATCCTTCAGCACTTTTAATGGTAGATATATTCTAACATGGAGAGACAGAATATCAAGAAAAAAATCCAGAATATAATTTTAAAGAATATATTTTAATTAATTTGTATTTCAATGAGGAAAATAAGTATTTGATCCCTCTTGCCAAACACACTCAATACTTAGTGGCAAAGCCTTTGTTTGCAAGCACAGCGGTGAGACGTTTGTTGTAGTTAACCACAAGTTTAGCACACACACCAGGGGGAATTTTGGCCCACTCTTTGCAGATTCTCTCTAAATCATAAAGGTTGGTGGGCTGTCGCTTGGCAACTCTGACCTTCAGCTCCCTCCATAGATTTTCGATCGGATTGAGGTCTGTCGACTGGCTGGGCCACTCCATGACCTTAATGTGATTTTTCTTGAGCCAATCCTTTGTTGCCTTTGCTGTATGTTTAGGGTCGTTATCATGTTGGAAGACCCAACCACGGCCCATTTTCAGAACCCTGGCAGAGGGGAGTAGGTTGTCCCTCAGGATTGTGCGGTACATGGCTCCATCCATCTTCCCAGTGATGCGGTGAAGTAGCCCTGTACCCTTGGCAGAGAAACACCCCCAAAACATTATGCTTCTACCTCAATGCTTGACGGTGGGCACAGTGTTCTTAAGGTCATAGGCAGCATTTTTCTTCCTCCACACATGGCGGGTGGAGTTGAGGCCAAAAAGTTCAATTTTGGCCTCATCTGACCACAAAACCTTCTCCCAATAACTTGGTTCATCTTTCAAATGATCATTGGCATACTTGAGGCGCGCCTCCACATGTGCTCTCTTCAGCAGGGGTACCTTTCGGGCACTGCAGGATGTGAATCCATTGTTGCGCAAAGTGTTGCCAATTGTTTCCTTGCAAACTGTGGTCCCAGCTGCCTTCAGGTCATTTGCTAACTCCTGCCGAGTGGTTGCAGGACGATTTCTGACTGTTCTCAGCATCATTGCCACCCCACGAGGCGAAATCTTCTTTGGAGCACCGGGCCGAGGTCTGTTGATTGTCATGTTATACTCTTTAAACTTTCTGATAATTGCACCAATAGTTCTTACTTTCACATCCAACACCTTACTAATCTTTTTGTAGCCCATTCCAGCTTTGTGAAGGTCAACAATTCTGACTCTGAGGTCCTGTGACAGCTCTTTGGTTTTACCCATGTTGGAGACTTGAAATCTGTGTGATCTGTCTGATTCTGTGGACAGTTGTTTTTCACACAAGTGATTAGTGAGAACAGGTGGCTTCAGGTCAGGTAACAAATTGATTGGGAGTGTCTAACTGGTCTGTAAAAGCCAGAACTGCTAATGAATACTAAGGGATCAAATACTTATTTCACTCCATGAAATACAAATCAATTAATATATATTCCTTAGATTTATTTTCTGGATTTTCTTTTTAATATTCTGTCTCTCCATGTAAGAATACATCTACCATTAAAAGTATACAATGATCATGTCTTTATTAGTGGGCAAACAAAGAAAATCAGCAAGGGATCAAATACTTCTTGCACTCACTGTATATATATATATATATATATATAATATTTACACATATACACACAAAATAAATATATATATAAATAAATGTGTGTGTGTATATATATATATATATATTTTTTTTTACAGTGTATTTAATTGCACAATGATGGATTCGTTTTAATTAAATTATTGAACAACGAAAGTGCGTTATTACAACAAAAATGTGTTTTATTAATTAAATATATTAACCATTAGAGGCATCAGCATTACTGCAAAGGATCGCTAACCCCGTAATGCCGATTCCTCTAGTACAGTTTCCCTGCTTTCCCAGATGCATTCCAGAGGTGTTAGACATCCAAGACATCTTTAGAAAGTGATGCATTCATTTTATTTGTTATTGTTATTTTAATCAGATTCGTTACGAACTTTTTGCAAAGTTCGTAACGAATATGGTTAGTTACGGTTCGGTTCGCTCATCCCTAAAAAAATCCTATATTTGCTACATGATTAAAAGCAACAACCATTGCAGTGTGTTCTTAACCCAACATCCAATATAAATCACCAACCTACTGCAACGAGTTGTTGTTTTTATTTTGATGATCTGGAGATCTTCTGTTTTTAAATATCCAGTGTTGCCAACTATTTGTCCATCCCTGTCATCTCCATTTATTTCAATGCTTCTGAGATGCAAAACCCACGGAGGACAAGAGTGGTGCTTTCTAATCCTGGATAACACCTTTAACGTTCTTCATAAAATGAATTAACAGTCACTTACCTCTTCTATTTCAATGTCTCCTTCAAACAAATCCAGGCCTGCAGCTGTAAGGTGTATAATAAAAGAAATTTAGAGGAATGTTTTTGAAAACTTTGGATGCAAGATTTTATGTACTTTATGCATCTATTTGGGAAGTTCACCATAGAATCCACTATGAATTATTAAGCTTACTAGAGAGCCCTTGAAGATAATTTGAAATGATTTCTCAGCTCAAAGGAAACTAAACAATCATCATATCAGTAAGCCTATTGGCTGAAAATGGCCCTACTATACTAGAAACAAAATTCCCACATTATGCCACAACATCTTTTTAAAATGAAAAAATGGCCGTATTTTTTATAATGATGGCCATTAATTAATTAATTTTATTTTATAAACAATTGTTTTAACAATGTCCGGCATTTCACCTAAAAAGATATTGTGGGTACATCGCCTAAGGCTATGTTCACACTACAACAGCCATGATTAATACAAAACTTATGTGCACTGCAGTTTACCATGAGGTGCTGCAGAACTGCTATAATCCGTTTAATAAATTATTACTGCATTATTAGTTTTATGGTTTTGTTTAGTTACACCATCATTATCTTGACATGTTGTCTGAATGATGATCACAGATTAATATATCTACATAAATTATAGAATAAAAAACTTCACACAGCCTTACTTTTTAATATTGCTTTACCAATTTTGTATATATTATCATTAGAGATGAGCGAATCTATAGTTTTCATGTACCAAAACACTTCCCTAAACTTGTCCGTCAGCTTGTCAGCCTTTGGACTCCGCTCCAGGTGCCTGGAAAAGCTGGATGCAGTCCTGGGAAACTTCTTAGGGTTCAAATGCAGCTGGCCGACAAGCTGCCGGCAGAGCTTTTCCCATCTCTAGTTATCATGTGCAGATATAAATTTTATACAGATGTGACATCTGAACACAAAATAAGGGGAATTTACCATTCCTCATGGGCTACATGTTTGTCCTCCTAACCACCAACGTTTAAGGCATGGTGGGTACACACGGTTTACTAATAATGTACCCTATTAGGCCAAGTTCACACAACGTATTTTTTAGTAAAACAACGGCTGTTGTTGCAGCTTGCAACATATTATTAACTAATAATTCTCGACTGCTTTGAAGTATATAGAACACCGGCTGTGATGTATACACACTGTTCTGAGGCCGCACAAAACTGACAGGTCTATTTTGTGCGACCACTATTCACTGAACAGCGGCCATACAGACCAGTCTGTCCTCACAATGTAAAGTACGGCTCCTGGTTGTAATTTACATTGTGCTCTATAACTAATTGGAGTGCCAACACGCCCGAATGTGCCCGCATTCCAATTCACAAATAAAGTGATGTTCACCCAGCTGATACATCTGAGACATTGGCTGAACATGGCCTTAGGGTGACACTTTTTCTACCTTATACAATATCTTTATGCAGTAGAATACAGTACGTTTTTAGATATACACACACCTTCATTTATGTGAATAATGTCACTATAGCGTGGAAGATATTTGGCAGGTCCTGTAGGGAAAAAAAAACATGCAGTTAATGTGTAGTTACATGTAAAGTGCTAGAATTTCATGTGCTATTACTGTATGAGTTATACACAGTGAAGAGTAATAAAGATAGTAGCTAATATATGTTTAACTGCTTAGAAAATCAATAAGCAGCGATTGTTAAAGAGGTGGTACCACCATTAATAGCCATGCCTTATCCACAAGGTTCTCTCTGTGTAGGCAGTGTGTGTGTACAGTGTTTGTGTGTGTGTAACATAGGTGGTTAAAGCACTCATTGACCTTTGCAGGTGCTCTGTGCTGAACCAAGCTGAAATTATACTTTTTTAGTGCTCTCTAGCGCCCGTTGAAATCAAATAGTTTTGCTAGTGAGAACACACCCTTAACCCCTTCGGGACCAAAAAATTTTCGTTTTTGCCTTTTCATTTTTTTTCCTCCTTGTGCTTAAAAGGCCATAGCACTTGCATTTTTACACCTACAGACCCACATGAGCCCTTATTTTTTGCTTCACTAATTGTATTTTGCAATTACAGGCTGAATTTTTGCATAAAGTATACTACGAAACCAGAAAAAAAATTCAAAGTGTAGTGAAATTGAAAAAGAAAAACGCATTTCTTTTATTTGGGGGGGAATGTGTTTTTACGCCATTCACCCTGGGGTAAAACTGACTTGTTATGCATGTTCCACAAGTCGTTACGTTTAAAACGATATATAACATGTATAACTTATATTGTATCTGATGGCCTGTAAAAAAATTCAAACCATTGTTAACAAATATACGTTCCTTAAAACCGCTCCATTCCCAGGCTTATAACGCTTTTATTCTTTGGTCTCTGGGGCTGTATGAGGTGTCATTTTTTGCGCCATGATGTTTACTTTCTATGGGTACCTTGATTGCGCATATACGACTTTTTGATCGCTTTTTATTAAATTTTTTCTGGATTTGATGCGACCAAAAATGCGCAATTTTGCCCTTTTGGGATTTTTTGGGGCTGACGCCATTTACTGTGCGAGATCAGGAATGTGATTAATTAATAGTTCGGGCGATTACGCACACGGTGATAGCAAACATGTTTATTTATTTATTTACTTTTATTCAAAACCTGGGAAAAGGGGGGTGATTCAGACTTTTATTAGGGGAGGGGGCTTTTTAGTAATGACAACACTTTTTTTTTTTTTTTTTTTTTATACACATATACTAGAAGCCCCCCTGGGGGACTTCTGGTATATACACTTTGATCTCTCATTGAGATCTTTGCTGTATAGATATACAGCAAAGATCAATGAGATCGGCACTCGTTTGCTTTCGGCTGCTGCAGCCGAAAACAAACGAGTGCCGAGCCGGGGACGGCCCCATCTTGGAGCGGTCCGCGGCCGGCTTCAGTAACGGAGATCGCTCCTCCGAGACAACGTCCCGGAGGAGCGATCTCCGCCACTAGACACCAGGGAAATGCTGTATCCGGTAATTGGATGTAGCTGTAATGTTGTGACAGCTGCATCTGATTACTGTATTAGCGGGCACGGCGATCGGACCGTGCCCACTAATACCGGTGGTCCCGGGCTACAAGCGGCACCCGGGACCGCCCGGTACAGTTACGTCCTCGTGCGGGAAAGGGTTACGCAATATCTATTGCGTAGGAATTTTAATGAAAATCTACTGTATATGTTTTATATACAACTTAAAAAATATATATATTTCTGTCAAGAGTAAGTAGGCAGGGCCGGGACAAGGAGTTTTGGTGCCCTAGGCAGAGAAGGCAAATGGCGCCCCCCCCCCCCCCCCACATTAGAATTGGTTCTCCTCGCACAGTATAATGCCCTGAATGTACCCCCACACTGTATTAAGAGCCCCAATACATACAGTAGTTACCTTATAACACTATTTCCACCATACAGTGATTACATATTACATGAAAACTGCACTGAACAGAACAGAAAGATATCCGCAATGATACCATTCCGTAATACCGCCACACCGTGACCCCTATCACTACAACCCTATAACTGTGCAGTTACATCCAGTGACTCACATGGGCCGTCTTCTCCGATCTGTCACATTTTCTTTTTCCCTCCATCCAGCCTGGGCCACCTAGAAGTCGTCTTCTGGCTGTGAATCTTCTCTCCAGAATCTGTCAGAGAAACATTTTAGGCTCCAACACATACAGTAGTTAGCCCCCTCTGTACCCCTATATAGTAGTTACACTCCTCTGTGCCCCCATAGTTTTAAGGTGTCCCTGTGCCCCAGTATTGTAGTAAAGCCCCGCTGTGCAGCCCCAATATAGTATAGACTGCTGTGTGCTGCCCCCAGAATGCTCCCCCATAAATATATAGATCTCCTGTGTGCTCCCCCAGAAGTATATAGACCCCCTGTGTGCTCCCCAGAAGTATATAGAACCCCTGTGTGCTCTCCCAGAAGTATATAGACCCTGTGTGCTCCCCCAGTTATATATATATAAATCCCCTGTGTGCTGCCCCCAGTTATACATAGACCCCCTGTGTGCTGCCCCCAGTTATACATAGACCCCCTGTGTGCTCCTCCAGTTATATATAGACCCCTGTGTGCTCTTCCAGTTATATATAGACCCCTGTGTGCTCCCTAACCCTTCCCATATAACAGTAATTCTCCAATACAGACAAAAAAAAACCCACTTATACTCACCTGGGCCATGCGTCTTCTCTTCACTGCACTCTTGTGGCAGAGTTACCTGCGGTCACAAGAGGCCGCTCTCCCCATCGCATAACAGTGCACCAACACACCCCTGACCCTGCAGAGCATCACATAACAGTCCACCCACACACCCCTGACCCTGCAGAACATCTCATATCTATGCACCCACACACCCCTGACCTGCAGAACATCTCATATATATGCACCTACACACCCCTGACCTGCAGAACATCTCATATCTATGCACCTACACACCCCTGACCTGCAGAACATCTTATATCTATGCACCCACACACCCCTGACCTGCAGAACATCTCACATCTATGCACCCACACACCCCTGACCTGCAGAACATCTCACATCTATGCACCCACACACCCCTGACCTGCAGAACATCTCACATCTATGCACCCACACACCCCTGACCTGCAGAACATCTCACATCTATGCACCCACACACCCCTGACCTGCAGAACATCTCATATCTATGCACCCACACACCCCTAACCCTGCAGAACATCTCATATCTATGCACCCACACACCCCTACAGAACATCTCATATCTATGCACCCCCCCCCTGCAGAACATCTCATATTTATGCACCCACACACCCCTGCAGAACATCTCATATCTATGCACACACACACCCCTGCAGAACATCTCATATTTATGCACCCACACACCCCTGCAGAACATCTCATATCTATGCACACACACACCCCTGCAGAACATCTCATATCTATGCACACACACACTCCTGCAGAACATCTCATATCTATGCACACACACACACCCCCTACCCCTCCCCCTGCTGACCAGTGCCCTCAGTGTGGCTTACCTCCTGCTGATCTTATACACTGCCCTCACTGCCTCATAAACAGCCTAGGAAACTAGCTGCCTCATAGAGCCTAGCAAAGGAAGATAGCTCCTCCCACACTGGTCACATGGGCATGATGTCATCAAAAGTCCTTTACACCTCCTGGACACTCTATTCCTGCTGTATGTAACAGTTACAGTGCAGGGCGGGCCGGCAGACAGGCAGGGGGGCGAGCGGGGGGTAGGATGGATGGGTAAATAAATTACTTACCCATCCAGATGGCGCCCCCTGACGTTTGGCGCCCTAGGCCATCGCCTACCCCTGCCTACTCTTTGTCCCGGCCCTGTAAGTAGGTATGCAGTAGAGATGAGCGAACCGGAATCGGGTTCGAGTCGATCTGAACCCGAACGTTCGGCATTTGATTAGCGGTGGCTGCTGAACTTGGATAAAGCTCTAAGGTTGTCTGGCAAACATGGATACAGCCAATGACGATATCCATGTTTTCCACAGAGCCTTAGGGCTTTATCCAACTTCAGCAGCCACCGCTAATCAAATGCCGAAAGTTCGGGTTCGGATGGACTCGAGCATGCTCGAGGTTCGCTCAACTCTAGTATGCAGCCATGGATTAAGGGCCCTATTCCACTGGACGATTATCGATCGCATAATCGTTAACGATCGCAAATGACCGCTATTGCGAAAGACCTGAAAACGTTCACTCATTTCCATGCAACGATAATCGTTACCTATGATCGTATTTGCAATAGTTTTTTCTTCGCTATTTCTTCGCTATTGCGTTCGTATCTACTGCGAACGACGTCCTATTGAATGCGAACGATTTGCGAAGGAGCAATGATAAAAAAATAAGTCCAGGTCTTATAAAGCGATCAACGATTTCTCATTCAGTCGTTAATCGTTAACTGCATTTCAACAGAATGATTATCGTTTAGATTCGAATGATTTAACGATAATCTGAACGATAATTGTCCAATGGAATAGGGCCCTTAGGATTCTGTCAAACTCAGAGGCTCAGATTCCATGTCTACATCCTGACAGAATCTGCTGACACTCCCCTGGTAATGCATGTTATACCCTATTAAGGACCTAATGCTGCTGAAGCCCACTATGTTCAATGTAGGGCAAATCCCTATACAGATCCACTAGCCAATCCACAAAGGAGCAGCCAGAAATGCACTAAAATGTTAAGAGATATTATACTGTATAGCCAGCATTTGGTGCTACAGCAGTTTTTTGAAGCAGACATGCTACCCGCTTGGTCTTGGCTGCCCATTATGCTGTTGTTGGTAAACCTTGTTTGTATCACTCTTAGTACACAGCGGTTACTACTTACTAAGAACACCCTATGAGACCTGATGCGTTGGGGATGCTATGGCCCAATTTCTAGCATGTATTTTGGCCCTTGTTACTGTCGTTCAACTGTTCCCCTGCTGCCCCTTTTATGTTCCACTCCTTGACATATAACATTATAAACAGATAGTCAATGTTATCCACTTCTGCAGTCAGTGTATTCTGCAGTCAGTGTATTCTGCAAAGGCAACTACTGTACATATTCTTCCCTCATTTAGTTCAACCACCAAAAGACCGTTGATCTCCCTATGATTTATGAGAAAGTTAATGTGTAACTTTGCACAGTTGCTGTGTAGACCTTAGAATCTTCACAGTTTCAATTCTATCATTTTGATTAGTATCATATAATATCTTGCTGGGTCAGAGCTCCGTATTCCCTGCTTCCCTTCATACCTCCATAGAGTTACATTATAACATTCTGCCATCAACAATATGTATAACAAACCAATATAACCAATGTATAACAAACCCAATGAACGTGTAGCATTTACACTTTATCATACAGACTTATCTTCACTTTTCCCACACACATCACATGTTAGGAAAGGGTTTCCGCCATAAAGTTGTCATTCCACCCCCTCAGGCTCTCATTTGTATAGGTACACATTGTATACATTGCCTCATCTTATTGCCAGTATAATGTCTAAAAGGGAATTTTTTATTATGTAACAGGCTGAGTTCTGCTTATGCTGAATTATTTATCTAATCAATATCCTTTAATATGGCATCCGATGAGTCAGAAATTCTGATGATATGTTATCAGTTACAAAGTAATATGTTCTCATACTATAGTGGCCCATACATTTACTTCTGATAGATGTCAGCTATCTCTCCTTATTCTCACATCCACGGGCAAGTGCGCATGTATTCTGAATGGTGAGAGGGGAGAAAGTTGCTGACAGACACCAATAGCGGCAGCTTATCTCTTCAAGAACAAAAGGATTGGACAAACTGAAATCAATGTGCCTGATCTTTCTCCCCCATTACATCTGCAATCAGGAGATCCCCATAATAAAAATGCAGCCCTATTATATTCATCTGAAACTGGCTTCATTTTCTAATTGTAAAGTGCTATGGAATCTGTTGCTGCTGTATACATATATAGGAGACTTACCTGTTTCACTCTGTACAGGCTGAAAAAGAGAAAACATGATGATTATCCCAGAAATACTCATTCACATCAGCATCAAGCATTCTGTTATTCATCTCTCTCATAGGAGCAGAACATAAAAATGATGGCAGTGCTGGATTAATCCAATGGCATGTGGCACCCGATAGACCTCATTGACCATTATGGGGTCTGTCCAGTCTCTGGCATATTGTCTGGCATTTTACTGGACATATTAGGGTTCCATGCTTCGCTATTCTGCTCAGGGTTTGCTGGAATCTGTGGTGGAGTCGTAGATTTTTCTACATGTTATGAATTGGTGTCAAAAGCAGTCAAATAAATACTTACAGAACCCTTCATACTTAGGAAACATTACATCCTTAGTTTATCTAGTCTTTAAAATTGATAGCTTATCATTAGGCCCCTTTCACACATCCGTTAAAGGCGTTGTCCAGCGAAAATCTTTTTCTTTCAAATCAACTGGTGTCAGAAATTATAGTTATAATACTGGTTATGTAGATTTGTAATTTACTTCTATTAAAAAATCTCAAGTCTTCCCATATTTATTAGCTCCTATAGGTCATGCAGGAAATGCTGTTTTATCTTAAAGGGAACCTGTCACCCCCCGTGACTGAGATATGAGCGCCCAAAGCCCGGCGCGCGCTCCTCAGATGAGTCCAACGCTCATAGAGAATGACAGGCTAGTCAGATGCTCCATCATTCTCAGGCGCTCATATCTCAGTCACCTGACCACCTCCAGAAGCGGGACCTGGCGGGATCAGGTGAGTATAGGGTGCTCCAGCGGGGGGTCGGGAGCCTGTCACCCCGGCACGGGGGGTGACAGGTCCTCTTTAAGTCTGACACAGTGCTCTCTGCTGACATCTCTGGCGGAGACAGGAACTGTCCAGATCAGGAGAGGTTTTCTATGGGGATTCATAGAAAACACAGACAGCGTTCCTGTTTATTTTATTTTATTTGTATCCATAGTCCTGTCCATTGCTGCTGGTCCAGTCCGTAGCTGTGGGTTCGAGAGGGCTACGGATGTGTTAATTGGGATAGGGCACCAATATTAGATCAGGGCAGAGCTCCGACACCACGCTCTCCTGACCATCAGCTTTAATGTTGTCCTTGCACTTGCCATACTATTACTTGGGGTAATATTGTCCCTTGTAGTGGATAGGATTAAGAATTAGGCATTAGGGAATAAGGGCCATATTCCACCAGACGATTATCGTTCATATTATCGTTAAATCGTTCAAATCTAAACAATAATCATTCGGTTGAAATGCAGTTAACGATTAATGACCGAACGAGAAATCGTTGATCGCTTTAAGACCTGGACCTATTTTTATTGTTGCTCGTTCGCAAAACGTTCGTGAATCGTTCGCATTGAATAAGACATCGTTCGGTCGTACGCAATAGCGAAGAAAAAACGGTCGCAAATATGATCATAAGTAATGATTATCGTTCCATGGAAATGAGTGAACATTTTCAGGTCTTTCGCAATAGCGGTCGTTTGAGATCGTTAATGATTATGCAAACGATAATCGCCCGGTGGAATAGGCCCCTAAGTGAGGATAGGCCATTAACTTTAAAGGATTGGATAAAGTCAAAAGTATAGAGCAGAACAGCCTCCATGTATGCTGTACAAGTCCCTCATTTATGCCTTTTCTATTGTGTGTGTCTATCTGTGTCTATATCTGTTTCTTTTGTTATAGTACACAAACTTTATTTACAATGTCTGAAGCGGGCAATTAATCTTGTTACACTGTATGTGTAATTTTATTATTTTTGGCCACATAAGTCTAAGCATTTTTTTTTTGGTCCGCTAAACGTATCTGTTTTATTGGGGGGGGGGGGGGGTACTGAATCAAAAACAGATAGTAAAAAACAAATGCAGTTGCATGCATTTTCTATTGACTTTCACAATAAAAAAAAAATGGCAACGGGTTCTTTTTTTACATTTTTAGTGTACACAATGTGAACATAAAAAAAACTCACATTTTTTCCGTATGTTAAAATTAAACATTCAAATGCAAATACAATAATAGTGATGCACAAATGCAGTGTGAACATATTGTTCACAACACTGTGTTTACTATACAAACCAGGAGTGCCCCAAAATACATAGGCATAGTTTTTCCTACTATTTAGAGAATCCCAAACACAGTGTAATAAGAAGAGACTACATACCGCAGATAATATTGAGGCTGATGTTTGGGATACCATTGCTTCAGCTCATGATTATGCTCATAGTATGCAATGGTTTTATGCATCTTTATATAACCAACTAATACTAAGCTCCTTTTAGAGCTTAGAAATATGGACTATATAATTTCTTTATAGGTTTGCTAAATCTGTTGGAATCCACTGATGAAGTTTTCAGCATTGTATATAATAGTAATCTACAGTGAAACCTCTCCAGAAGACCACCTCTGAGAGAAGACCAACCCTTTATCCATATCAGATATTGTGTGATGAATTTTCAGTCATTATTCAATACACATATTGGCCATTTCCTTTAAGAAAGCCACCCCCCTAAAGAACACTAAGGGTGCCTTCACACATACCGACTCGCAGCAGAAAACTCCCTGCGAGTTTCTGCTACAAGCCGAGGTCCTGGAAGGCCCCTATCACTGCATACAAGCAGTGGTCTGAAAGACCGCTGCGTGTATGTAATGCAGCCGCCCACTTAACCCCTTCGGCTCCCACACCGCTGTCTCCATACATTACCTGGCTCTGGCTGCACGGGTTCCCGGGGTCCTGCTCTGCCACCCAGCCAATCAGTGTGTTGCCCAGTCGCAGCCACTGATTGGCTAGGCGGCAGAGCAGGACCCCGGGACCCCGTGCAGCCAGAGCCAGGTAATGTATGGAGACAGCGGTGCGGGACCGGTGTGGGAGCCGAAGGGGTAAAGGGGGTGGCTGCATTACATACACGCAGCGGTCTTTCAGACCACTGCTTGTATGTAGTGATAGGGGCCTTCCAGGACCTCGGCTCGTAGCAGAAACTCGCAGCGAGTTTTTTGCTGCGAGTCGGTATGTGTGAAGGCATCCTTAATGCAATTTTGGTGACCTTCTTGAAGAGATTTAGCTGTAATTATCACTCTGCTTTAAATAGCCCTTTTCGGGAGCAGTTTTAGACAGTGTTTCATTATTTAGCACATAACTGTACTTATTATTTGTACGGACCTTACATTTATCCACATTAAACTTCATTTTCTATTTCTCTGCCCAAGCCTCCAGGTTCTCCAAATCCCTCTGTAGTATTATATTACCCTCCTCTGTGGTGATTACTTTACCCAGTTTAGTGTCATTTGAAAATATGTAGACTGTACTCTGTAGCCCCTCTACTGGGTCATTAATATAATAAATAGAAGTGGACCCAATACTGACCCCTTTGGTACCCCATTAGTAACTGTGGTCCCATCTGAGTATTTTCTATCAACCAAGTAGATAATAAACCCAAACTCTTATTTCTGTAATTTGTACAATTATTCCCTTGTGTTTTTCTTGTTCTATTACAAGGATTTTAATGTCTTTCTGGCATTCTGATCTGGCATCTATAAGCTTTTGACTATTTGATCTAAATAATAAGAGGTGTTCTACATAACAAATAATAAGAGGTGTTCTACATAACAAATAATAAGAAGTGTCCTACATGGATAATTACCACACACAAAAACCACAATTTTCTTTTTAATCATGAATTGTCATGGTTTTTGTATCGCACTTTTTTTTGTGTAATTTTTAAATGTTAAGCACATTTAGGGTATGGAGCAAATATGGATAATTCAGCACTCAGAAGTCGTCATGTGTTAAAACATAACTTTTAATGCCATACAAGTTAAAAAAACATAGTTGCATGTCAGACACGCAGCTATGGCTTTTACCTCGTTCGATATTAAAAGTTAGGCTTTAACACAGGATAGCACCTTGGAGAGCTGGATTATCCATTATTTGCTCTATACTTCTCATCTACCAGGCGCTACCAGGCGCTAAGACCTCGCCTGTGCATCCTCCTAAGAAGTTTTGTTTGCTATCAACAATTTTGAAGGTGAGTTGATCCACACCACTTTTCTTCAAAAGGAGAAGTCCAGCCATTTTTAACCCCTTCACGTCAGTAACATGTATATATACGTTCCTGCTCTGACGGGGTTTTATGATGAGAACGGGATCGCTGCAGAGATAGCGATCCCGCTCTCATCTGACTGCAGCACCGAAGGTAATAAGAATCAGCTGCGATCCCGCAGCTGACCCCCATTAACCCCTTAAAGACCGCCTATGCGGCGATCAGCGGTATATACTATATACCACTGATCGCTTGTGCCATGAGCTCCCCAGCACTTTTTATCCTCTGTCACCATGAATGATTGGTGACAGGGGATAAAAAAGTGATATGTCCGTCCCCCCAAGTCGCCCCCCACCCCCCCAGTCACCCCCGTCCCCTAGTCACCCCCCCCCCCTAGCCCATATACTCACCTGATCCTGGGAGCTCCTTCCTCCTTGATGTCCTGGCTGGTTATGAAGTGCGCATGCGCTCCACAACCAGCCAACTCTGAAAATTTTAAGTGACAGAGACCAATTTGGTCTCTGTCACTGAACTATGATTACTGTGATAAAAAATATCACAGTAATCATAATACAGTGAAAATCAATGTATAAAGTACAAAAAGTGGCAAACATACAAAAAAAAATAAAAACACACACTTATTATAGTAATAATTGCAGTTTACTCCCAAATTACCCCTAACCCCCCCCCCCCCCCCAGATTACCCGTAACCACCCAGGTTGTCCGTAATCACGCCAGATTGCACGCAACCACCGCACGTTGCCCGTGACCCCCTCCAGATTGCCTGTAACCACCCCAAATTACATGTACCCACCCCAGATTACATATAAGCACTTCAGTTTATCCGTAACCACCCCAGATTGTCCGTAACCACCCCAGATTGTCTGTAACCACAGCAGGTTGTCCGTATCCACCCCACGTTGCCTCTAACCACCCCAGGTTGCCTGTAACTAACCCAAGTTTCTTGTAACCCCCCCCAGGTTGCCTCTAACCACCCCAGGTTGCCTGTAACTACCCCAGGTTGCCTGTAACTAAAGCAGGTTGCCCGTGACCACCCCATGTTGACAGTTACCACCCCAGACTGTCCGTAACCACCTCCAGATTACCCGTAACCACCCCAGACTGTCCGTTACCACTCCATATTACCTGTAATCTTTTTTTAATTTTATTTTAGTAACTGCACTATTCTAATAACTATTACTAGCTGCGGTTTTGCTCCAGCAAATTGGCACTCCTTCTCTTCTGAGCCCCGCTGTGTTCCCATACAGTGGTTTATGCCCACATATGGGGTACCGTTCTACTCATGAGAACCTGAGTTACAGATTTTGTAGTACATTTTTTCTCCTGTTCCTTGTGAAATTTTGAAATTTCAAACTAAACCAACATATTATTGGGGGGGGGAAAAAAAAATTGAATTTTTCATTATCACTGGCCAATTTTGAATACTTTCCTCTAATACCTGTGGGACCAAAATGCTCATCCTACCCCAAGATGAATTCTTTGAGGGGTGCACTTTCCAAAATGGGGTGACTTTTGGGGGGTTCTATTCTGTAGACACTACAGGGGCACTGCAAACGGACCCGGTGCTCAGAAACTTCAGAGAAAACTGCATGGAAAATGCTAATTGGAGCTCCTTCCCTTCTGGGCCCGGCTGTGTGCCCATACAGTGGTTTATGCCCACATTTGGGGTACCGTTCTACGCTGGAAACCTGCATTACATATATTGGGGTGAGTTTTCTCCCCTGTTCGTGAAATTGAGAAATTTCAAACTAAAGGAACATTATTGGAAAAATTTGAGTTTTTCATTTTTACTGTCTACTTTTCAATACTTTCCTCTAATACCTGTGGGGTCAAAATGCTCACCACACCCCAAAATGAATTCCTTGAGGGGTGCACTTTCCAAAATGGGGTGACTTATGGCGAGATTTTACTCCGCTGGCACTACAGGGGCACTGCAAACGCACCTGGCGCTCAGAAACTTCTTCAGCAAAATCTGCATTGAAAAAGCTAATTGGCGCTCCTTTCCTTCTGAGCCCCACTGTGTGTTCATGCAGTGGTTTATGCCCACATAAGGTACCTTTTTACTCAGGAGAACCTGCGTTACAAATTTTGGGGTACTTTCTCTTGTTCCTCGTGAAATTGAGAAATTTCAAACTAAACGAACATATTATGGGAAAAATTCGAGTTTTTCATTTTTACTGTCTAATTTTGAATACTTTCCTCTAACACCTGTGGGGTCAAAATGCTCATCCTACCCCAAGATGAATTCTTTGAGGGGTGCACTTTTCAAAATGGGGTGACTTATGGTGGTTTTTCTCTCCTCACACTACAGGGGCTCTGCAAACGCACCTGGCGCTCGGAAACTTCTTCAGCAAAATCTGCAATGGAAAAGCTAATTGGCGCTCCCTTCCTTCTGAGCCCTGCTGTGTGCCCATACAGTGGTTTACGCCCACATATGGGGTACCGTAGTACTCAGGAGAACCTGCATTACAAATTTTGGGGTGCTCTCATGTTCCTTTTAAAAATGAGAAACTTTATTCTAAACATATATATTAGAAAATTTTAATTTTTTATTTTTTTTACGGCCTAATGGTGAATACTTTCCTCCAGCCCCTGTAGGGTTAAAATGTTCATTATACCTCTAGATTAATTCTTTAAGGTGTGTAGTTTCCAAAATGGGGTCACTTATGGGGGTTACTAGTATACAAACCTCCTAAATCAACTTAAAAAAAAGAACTGGTCCCTAAAAAAAAAAAATCAGTTTTGGAAACTTTCACGAAAATGTGGTTATTTGCTGATAAATTTCTAAGCCCCGTAACACCCTAAAAAAGTAAAATATGTTTATGAAATGAAGCCAGAATAAAGATGACATATCGGTAATGTGACTTAGTAACTAATTTATGTGATATGACTTTCTTTTTTTAGAAGCAGAGAATTTCAAAGTTCAAAAAAATGCAAATTTTTTAATTTTTCATGATATTTTGATGTTTTTCACAAAAAAACACAAAGTAGTGACCAAATTTTGCCACTTTTTTTAAAGTGCCGTATGTTACGAAAAAGCAATCTCAGAATCGCTAGCATACGTTAAAGCATCACTGAGCTATAAGCGCATTAAGTGAGACAGGTCAGATTTTAAAAAATGAGCCTGGTCTTTTAGGTGCAAATAGGCTTGGTCTTGAAGGGGTTAAAATGCGGTAACCGTCAGGGGGTAATCTGATCAGGAGTAGAATGTGGCGAGCGGCAGGACCATCCTCCTACACGGACACTTCACAACCCGGCTGATGGACTGGCCGCTTAGCCATGCAGTCACTGGGGCAGAATGTCGCTCCGGTAACTGATTAGCTGAGCGGCCAGTCTATCAGCTGGGACAGATATTTTCCCTTCAACTCAAAACTTGCGGGGGGGGGCTTTTTTTCTAAGGCTCACCACAGGAACAGGGAGAGGTAAGTTCCTACTCCTGATAGAGATCCCCCCTGCTGGCTGCTGCCTTTTAAAAATGGCAGGACTTCTCCTTTAATATGTATGCATTCAGATTATGTTTAAATATACTTCATCTGCTGCAATATAAAAAGGAAGTTGGAATCTGCACCATCAAATCCACAACAAATTTAGTACATATGAACATACCCTTAGGGTGCGTTCACACCTACAGGATCTGCAGCAGATCTGCAGCAGATTTGATGCTGTGTTCAGTTATTTAAATTAAATCTGCTGCAGAAAATCAGCTGCAGATCCTGTAGGTGTGAACGCACCATTAAAGTGTTTCACCTAAAAAAACTATGTAGCTAATAATCACATAGCAAAACTGTAGCATTTAAGGTAAAGTGCATGTGGCTTGTAAGGTAACTGGTCACATGGTACCTTAGCGTCATGTGTAAACCCTACCCTCAGGTTACGTAAAAAACAGACCAGGGTTTAGCAACTGTACAGATACAGATATTGAGAACATTTCATGGGTTTCATAAAGAACACTTACCAAAGAATTAACATTGGAGAAGAAAAGAAGCAGCAGAAGCAGAGAGAAAGCCATTGTGCAGGTATAGAAGAGATTCTGAGACTGTAATCTTCCTTTATATGGACTTCTTTTAGACTTTGCCCTTTAGGTATGTCATTGTGTACATATAAAAAAAAACCTATAAATAAAAACATTTAGTAACTAGATAACAAGGTGATTCATGGCAGTTATTATATAGACGCTCCCTACTGTAAATTATTTGTGAAATAATGGACACATACATAATACAAAGATGTGTCATACAGCTACTTTTTTGCTCAACTGCTATAAACAATGTAGGGTTCAGTGGCAGAAGGTAGTATATCATAGGAGACACAGAAGGATTCCATGCCTCCTAGACCAACCCATATAGAATCATACCTGATATTGTGGATGACGGAGTCAATTGGAAGAGACTGAGCTTTACAAATTGTACTCCAAGCACGCTAAAAAGTGACACAGCGACAAGGCCATTAACCCCAGGACCTTTGTACCCCATAAAAAAAAAAATCATATGCATATACTTACCATACAATGATAATGTGTAATGTAAAGCTAGGTTCACACTGGATTGCAAAAACGCAGTGTGAAACTAGCTTAATGTGTAAAAAAAAAAAAAAAAAAAAAAAGTTTCCACCATACTGTATAGTGATCTTGTTTGGGTCACTCAACAAAGTTGTATATGACCATTCAGGAGAAAGGACAAAGAAATGTTACCTAGCTTTGTTCTTTATTGTTAGTTTTTACTAGAGAGGAGCGGATTTACCGAAGCCATAGGCTGTATCCCAGTTTTCTAGGCGTTCCTTAGGCTGTATCCAGGGCCGTCTTACCCATTGGGCATGGTAGGCGGCTGCCCGGGGGCCCTTGCGTCCTAGGGGGCAAGGGTCCCCGGGCAGCCGCCTCCCATGCCCAATGGGTAAGACGGCCCTGCGCACCCCCTGGCCCCGGCTGATACATCGCTCCCTGGGGGATTCTCCGGGAGCGCACGCATCAGGAACCTCAGTGCGCGTCGCTGGGGCTTCCTGTACCGGAAGTCCTTGCCTGGGCGCACACTGATCTTCCGGATGTGTGCGCTCCCGGAGAATCCCCCGGGGAGCGACGCATCAGCCGCGGGCAGAAGAGGAGAGGAAGCAGCGACGGGGGAGCGCTGGTAGGTGAGTTGGGTGTTTGTTTTTTTAATCTGCTGTGCAGGGGGGAGCCATCTATAAGGGGGGAATACGGGGGAGCCATCTATAGGGGGGGATACAGGGGGGAGCCATCTATAGGGGGGGGATACAGGGGGAGCCATCTATAGGGGGGGATACAGGGGGGAGCCATCTATAAGGGGGTAATACAGGGGGAGCCATCTATACGGGGGTAATACAGGGGGAGCCATCTATACGGGGGGGGATACAGGGGGAGCCATCTATAAGGGGCCAATACAGATGTGCAGTGTGTAGAGAGATGAGGATGGTGACAGAGTGTGGAGCCTAATATGTCTGTCTGGCAGATTCTGTGGCTCAGAGAAGTTCTCATAACGGCACAGGGCAAATGGAAAAGAAGATGAAAAAGGAAGAACTCCGATCAGAGAAGACATCCCCTGTGAGTCACTTGATGTATCTGCACTGTAATGTTTTGTATATGGTGTACAGAACCTGTGTAGAGCTGGGTACCTCTATATGACTGGATGAGGTGATAGTGATCTGTGTACAGTGGATTAGTCAGTAGCAGCGGTGGTGTTAGTCAGTATGCAGTGGTAATATTTGTTGCTTGTTATCTGGCATATATATATATAGAGAAGGGCAAAACAACATGTCTCATATAGACAGAGGGGCAACAACATGACTTTTATATTATATATGAACCATGTTGTTTCCCTGTATTCTGTATACAGGGAAACAACATGGTTCATATATGATATAATAGTCATGTTGTTGCCCCTCTGTATATATGAGACATGTTGTTTTGCCCTTCTCTATATATAAGCCATGTTGTTTCCCTGTATATTGTATTATACAGTATACATACAGGGAGACAACATGGTTCTCATATATAATAGTCATGTTGTTGCCCCTCTGTATAGATGAGACATGTTGCACTGGTGTGACAAACCCTGCAGATTGCTGTTGGAAGTGCTGTCTCCATTGCGTTTTTTGGATACTTTGAAGCCAACCTGGTCTGGTTTGGTGAGGCACGCACGCACGGTTATTTTTTGTTTTTGCGCTGCTGAAAGACTGTGAATTAAAGTTTTGCGCTGCTGTGTTGTGAATTAAAGTTTAAGTTAACAATAATTTGTATTTTTTATTGTACGTAATTGTACTGGCTAGGGGTGGGGTTGCAAAGATGGGGGGGGTTTTGATGGCGGCAGCCGCGGGTGGTGGGGCCCAATTCGCACCTCTGCCCAGGGGCCCATAATGCTGTTAAGACGGCCCTGGCTGTATCCACCCGCTGCACGGAGACGGCAGACAGCGGGAGTCAGATGCCGATAGTTCAGGTTCATACGAACCCAAACTTCGGGAAATCCGCTCATCTCTAGTTTTTACAGACTATTTTTGCTATTTATGGGCCACAATTTGGTTTGGAGGGCCGTTGCATATGAGGTTTATTTGGCTCAATTTCAGATAAGATGGTAGCAATTTTGGCTCTGCTTCTTCAGATATGATCCATGCTTCTTGAACTCCTGATGACAAACTTGTGCCACCTGTAAGGGGTAGTTCAGGAAAAAAAAAATCCTTTCAAAATCAACTGGTGCCAGAAAGTGCTAGATATTTGTAATTTACTTATTAACAGGAAAAAAAAAACCTCATCTTTCAGGAAGTGGTATTCTTTCCAGTCTGGAGAAAGATTGTTTTTCCCTCGAGGGAAATTTTGAGAATAGTGTTAGAAATACAAGCAGATCAAGATAAACTGTTCATAAAAAAGTTACTTATTGAGGCTACACTCTCCAAAGTTTTGTCCATAATCGCAGTTCTGCTATTATGGACAGATTTAGAGCCCATTATCAATTGTGCTGTTCACATTGTCCGTTTTAGTGCTGCCATAAAAAAAGACTGACAAGCTCTAGTAAGGACTATAACTGTGGCACAGATTGTCCAATTAAGGTCTATGGGAAGGTCCATAATTTTTGTGGATCCATGATTTTTATGGATGAAATGTCGGTAATGTCCAAAAAAACGCAGATGAGTAATCACTGATTCGCAAAAAATATGGAATACTGATCCATTGTTTTGCGGCTTGTGGGCATTGTCAGGCTTGTCCTGAAAATATACTGAACATGCAAATGTAGCCTCAAGAATCAGTGCTGGGACTTTCAAGTGTCGTAGGAGAAGCCAATGAAACGGGACGCATGGCATGAGCTTTAAAAAAAAAAAAAAAAAAAATTATATTATAGCTACGAGATTAATAGTCTCAATAAATAAGTCATTGTCACAAATGGATTTAGCTTCCTGACTTAAAATATTGCTTTATGGTGCGTTCACACCTACAGGATCTGCAGCTGATTTTCTGCAGCAGATTTCATTTAAATAACTGAACACAGCATCAAAGCTGCTGCAGATCCTGTAGGTGTGAACGCACCCTTAAAGAATAATATAAAGAGACACATACAAAAAAATGACACATTCCCTTAAAAAAAAAAAAAAAAAATTGGCTCCCAGAAGGCAAGATAGCTGCCACATTTGGCAAACATTTTTTGATGAGTGATATAATGTAGTAAAATCCATCTAACCTTTACTTTCTTCAGTTCTATGGTTTCCCCTGTTTATTAGGACAAATACAGACAGTGATAAGTGAACATTTTCTAAGGTTTACTCGAATTACATTAAACACAAATATTGCAGACTATTAATTTCACAATTTTATGTACAAACTTTGTGGGAAATCATCATTATATGTGGATACAATTAAAAGACCTTACATTGTTTATTACACAGCAAAGACAACACACAAATCTGAAGTTTTTCCCATTTGATAGCATCTTTAATTTCTTTATGCAGTCAGTAGAAAAATTGATAAGATTTCTCAATTGCAGCTTGGAACTGAGCTTCTTCATCAAGGTAGACATTCTGTTAGATATGAACACAGAAAATAAATGAATAAAAAAGGGTCAACTTTCCACCAAAGCCACATTTCACCTAGTGAAACTCTGGCCAAGCATTCAAAAATAATAAAATGGAGCTACTTAAAGGGGAAGTCTGGTGTAGGCCTGCCTCGGCCACTGACTGGCTGAGCGGGGCTCACTCCCTTCTAGGTTTAGTGTTCATCTAGCACCAAAGTAAATAACAAGACGGCTGGACGTTTACTGGTAGCTACAGGAGAAATTGCAAAATTAGACAACTGATGCGTTTACACAGATTTATCTGAGAGATTTTTGAAGCCAAAGCCAGGAACAGACTATAAACAGACAACAGGTTATACAGGAAAGACTGAGATTTCTCCTCTTTTTGTTTGGCAACCAGTACAAAGATGTGGGACAAAAGGGTCGGTGTAACTTCAGGTCGAGAAACATGGAGGTTTAGAAACGCTGGATCTAGCGAGATACGGATGCGCAGTCTGGAGAACAGAAAGTCTTTTAGTTGCCCCCAGAAATGTCGGGAGAGCGGACATGAGACTAGGCCATGTAATAAATCTGTCCCTTTAGTGTTACAATTTGGGCATGCCTCGATCCTGTCTGGTCTGGCAGGGGTTTTGGGGAGGGTGAACCCATAGGTAGCATGGTGCATAAGCCTGAACGGAGTCTCCCTCCAACCTTCACTGATCACTGCTTTCCTAACTGCCATCCAACCGTCCAGAATGGGTTTTGTCAAGTCGTCTTTCCCTAGCTTCTCCTCCCAGTATGTAAAGATCCCTTGGGCGTACCCCTGAGTAGACTGGCTGCACAACGCCCAATATAGATAGACAGTGAGTGGAGAGGCATTTCTATTTGTACTAGATCATGTATCAGATTAGATTGGAAAAAGGATTTGATGTCTCTCAGGCGGGATTTTACAAAAGACATAACTTGGTGGAAAAGGAGAAAGTGGCCCACCTCCAACCCATGTGCCGCCCGAAGCTCCTCAAAGGAGCAGTATCTCTGTTCCGAGGGATGAAGGAGATGTTGCACCTGCAGGATGCCCCTGTCCCTCCAGCCTCGGAAGGAGCAATCCAGCCCCACCGCTCCCAGTTCAGGATGGGTCCACAGCGGCATATATTTCCCTATATACATTGGGAGGTCCATATCTTTAAGGCCAGTCTTCCAGGCCGCAATGGAATCGCGAAGCAGAAGACTTCGTTTGACCTGTGAGGGGAGTGCTGAGTATTTGGTGTGTAGAAGTGCTTGCAGGGAGAATGGACCCGCCAATGCAGATTCTAATCTAAATAGAAAAAAGGAAAAATTAGGAGGGCACTCACCGTTAAAATATAACTTTTATTTCATTTCTTTAAAATCGTCCATTCGGTTAGGTACGAGGACGCCAGCTCCGGCGTGATTGTGAAGGGCGTCCTCACAATCACGCCGGAGCTGGCGTCCTCGTACCTAACCGAATGGACGATTTTAAAGAAATGAAATAAAAGTTATATTTTAACGGTGAGTGCCCTCCTAATTTTTCCTTTTTTCTATTTTGTGTGGAACTATACCTACCTATTTTTCAAACAGGGGCGAGCACCACCGCAAAACAATTTAAACACATTCCTGCGCCTGCACCGTTTATTTTTTCCATATCCCAATGTGAATTACATGGTAGTGCCAGCCACAGTATCTTACCTGTTGTTGCAGATTCTAATCTGTAATTGGAATAAGGGCCCCCCCCCTCTCATCCAGTCGAACCCATGTCGGAACACGCAGGCGATGTTATATCTACGGACATCTGGGAAGTTGAGACCACCTTGGTCTCTGGTCAGTTGCAGCTTCCTCTCCCGATTTGACAGCCACTCCTCCCACCGATATTCCGCCTATCTGTTTAGTAAGAACCCTAGACAGGGGTTCCAAGGCGATATTGAATAAGAAAGGCGATAGTGGGCACCCCTGTCTAGTACCCCTTTGTAGCTGAAAGGAGGAAGAGAGAAACCCAGGAGTCCCCACCCTTGCCCTAGGATCAGCATATAAGGAATGAAGGTAGGACATAAAGGATCCCTGGAATCCCATTTTGGTCATCACTGCCCACACCCACTCCCACCGCACATTATCAAATGCTTTTTCGGCATCCAGTGATAAAATGGCGGGGGAGGGGTGTAGGTCAGGACGGAGCTGGATTTCATCTAGGACTGCTAGGACTTTCCGGAGATTGGTCACTGTTGACCGACCCTTCACAAATCCCGCTTGAGCAGTGGAAATGAGGGAAGGGAGAAAGATGGATAGGCGGTCAGCCATAATTTTTGATACAATTTTAATGTCTAAATTTATTAAAGAAATGGGGCGGTACCCCCCGGGAAGCGTAAGGTCTTTATCCGGTTTCGGAAGCACTTTATAACTGCCGTGTTCAGTGCAGGGGAAATCTCCTGGCCCTGAAGATATGCGTTATAGAGAGACTGAAGAGAGGGGCCAATCTCCGGAGAGAGCAGCTTATAGAAGTCACCTGTGTAACCGTCGGGTCCTGGTGCCTTGTTGGGCTTGAGCTTTTTTATAGTTTTGCTAATCTCCTCAAGGGAGATAGGGGCATTTAAGGGTCTCTAAGTCCTCAGCCGACAAGGTGGGAAGGGCTGCCTCCCCCAGCCAGTCCCTAGTGGGAGAGGCCTTCGGAGGGGTATCCGAATAGAGCTGTTCATAGAAGGAGCGTAGTATACTATTGACTTCTGCCGGATGTGTATGTGAGACCCCAAGGCGATCCTTTAAGGACTGGATATGGTGGAATTTATAAGGCCCTTTGGCCAACTTCGCCAGCAGTCTACCTGGCTTGTTCCCATGCCTAAACAAAGTAGCCTCAAAGTGGGACCTGTTCAGGGATTCTTTACGCTCAAGCCAGCTTTCAAAAACTGATTTGGCAGACTGCCAGCGATCTTTGGCCTGGGGCGTAGGGAACGATACAAAGGTGGTATAAGCTGCCCGCAATGCTTCGCTGTACGATTTCAGTTAAATGGTTATTTTTTTCCTTAGGCCAGATGTATAAGCCATTATACGCCCCCCTCAGTACAGCCTTTGCAGTTTCCCAATACAATTGGGAACTAGTGGCATGAGCCGCGTTATCAGCCGCGAATTCACGCCACCACATGGTGAGAAATGATTGAAAATTCTCATCTCTGGAGAGTCCCGCTGGGAACTTCCATATAAAATCTGTACCCCTAGGTATGGCATCCTGCAGTGTCAGGAGAATGGGAGAGTGGTCAGATATTACTAGGTCTTCTATCTTAGCCTGCGCAAGTCTTGGTAATAGGGCATCAGACACGAAGAGATAATCAATCCTCAACCACGAGTTATGAGGGTGGGAAAAGTGAGAGTATTCCCGGACATCAGGATTGAGCCACCTCCACGTGTCTGTTAAATTCCCTGCCTGAGCCCACGCAGCTAAAGCTAGGTCTCTACTCCTCGAAGGGACTGGAACTGGCCTACCCGACTTTCTGTCCTCCAGATGCAACATCACAGAATTGAAATTGCCCCCCACTACCTTGAGAGGCACCGGATCAGGAAGAAGCACTGAAGTAAGAGAGTTGAAGAAAACAGTGTTAGCATCATTAGGGGTGTACACATTCACATATACAAGCTCTTCAGCTGCCGTCTTTACTTGTACCTTACAGACCCTCCCCTCCGTATCTGACCATGTTTGTACTACTTCATGGCTGTATGACTTATGGAATAAGATCAAAACTCCTGCTTTGCGATCAACTGCCGCAGACCCGTAGACCTCCCCCACCCAACTTTTACGTAACCGAAAAAAAGTCTTCCGCACCTAGGTGTGTCTCCTGCAGGAAGACCACATCAGGAGATAGACGTTTAAGTGTCGTAAGATCATGTTCCTTTTTATGTGGAGAACGTAGACCTTTAGTATTCCATGACATTACACGTACAATGGCACCCAAGGAAAGAACATTCACCAAAGATCTATATTAAACCCAAAATAACTGTTAGACTGCGGACACTCCCTCCCCCCACCCAAAAACAACCCTGAACAACAACAAAGAACTCTGAAAAAACACCCTAATCAGGAAGGGCCCACTAATGTCTAAGCGACACCAGATCTTAAGCCTAAGGACTTCACTTCTTCCCATGGTGTACATGTGAAACAACTATCTACTCTTCTTGGCTCACATAGCTCTATTTTGCAGCCAGTGATGCGAGTACGCACCGTAACAAGGCTCCTTGGTAGCTTATCTGGCACAATATGCTTACCGGAGAGGAAAGGGAAAAGTAGGGGGAACCGGGAAAGGAGTAGAGGGGGGAGAGGGAGGGAAGGGAGCTGGGAGTAGATGGGCCAGAAGGACCAGGAGGGGAAAGGTAGGCAAAGGTTGGAACGGAAGGAGGCTGAGGGAATAGGTAGGGATTAGGGAGAAAGGAAGAAATGGGTAGAGGATAGGGGACAATGTGGACCAAAAAGCAAGAAAAAGAACACCTTGTAAATATACATCATTATCACAGTAGTAAGAGGAACTCAAAGCCTTGGTAATGTGGCCCAGGCCATCAAGGCAAGAGGCGGGCAGACTAGTGAACAGATGGTGCATCTACCGCAGGCCAAGCATACATCTCTGCCATCGGTGGCCAGTCACTGGAACAGCTAGCCGCTGCTTGCGTCACTCAGTCCTGTTTGGCCGATGACCGTGCCAACCGTTGTTCTCTAGGTAGCTCAGTCCAGGGATCTATCGCAGTCGGGCACATACGGTCAGTGGATGATAATTCCTCCCGACGAAGACTTTGTCTCTTTTCCATCTGCTGGTCAGTGGTTACCGGGCCCGCATTCGGCCCCAACGGTAAGTTGGTCAGGTAATCCCGGAGGCAATCGGCCGCATCAGCCGTGGAAAACGATTGGATGGATCCGTCGGGATGAAAAACCCGCAGCACTGCCGGGTATAGGAGAGTGAATCGCACCTGTTGTTTGAATAAGGCCGTGCAGATAGGTGAGAACTGCTTACGCTTGCGGGAAACCTCGGCTGAAAAGTCCCCGAAAATCAGCAGTCTATGACCCTCCATGAGCTAACCTTCTGGTTTGTTACGGAAGGCCCTTTGGATCGCGACTTTGTCCGTAAAGTCTAGATACTTAACGATGACTTGCCGGGGCCTCTCTCTTTGCGTCAGACCTGGAGGTATACCCCAGTCGGGCAAGGAGGGTCGTGGCTCAAGTCCCAGTCTGTGCGCGCGCTCTACTTTGCAATGCTGCGCCAAGCCCAATAATGATGGAATTGTTACCTCACACAGATGGATCAAGTCTTTTTGCCGCACCGTTTCTGGGACACCCACAACCCGAAGGTTGTTCTGCCGGGACCTATTCTCAAGATCCTCTACCTTATCCCAGAGGCGCTTGTTCTTTCTTGGCTGCTTCCAACTCGGGAGGCCCAGGAATCTGCTACATCCTCCACAGCCTGAATGCGCTCCTCAGCCGCGGTAAGGCGCGCTCCATGTGCTTTCACTTTTGCCTGCACCTGTCGCAGAGCTTTGGTAACTGCTGCTGTGACGGACTCCTGCAGTTCTGGTGTGATCCGCTTCACTACCTCACTGGCCAGCATAGCATAGTCTATAGAAATAGTATCCCCATCATCCTCTCCCTCCGATGACCCCCTCTCGGAACGATCGGGTGTGGGAGCTCTGGATGCCGCGGAAGACGCCGCCATGTTGGCGTCCCCGCTATTCAGTCTGCGGGTCGAGGAGCTTATGCTTCGGCTGTTTGCCCTTTTTTTGTACATACCGGTCCATCGGGACCTCTAGAAGCTGCGAGGGTCAAAACCACCTTCGCTGGGTAGCTGTGCGGGTGTTCGGGCAATAGTTTCTGTAGCTGCAGAGCAGAGCCGAGGTACTGCGTGGCTTACACCATGGCGCCGGAACCGGAAGTAATTTCTCCTCTTTTCAAATCAATTCCTGGCTTTGGCTTCAAAAATCTGTCAGATAAATCTCTGAGTAAACACACCATATCTTCTTTGAATTCCTGCATCTGTGGCACACAGACCCCCTGCGTTGCCCACCTCCTGCACATAGTACTGGAAATGCATAGGGTACGCTGTGCTCTGATACATTATTTCAGCTATTTTCTGGTCTAAATGCAAAAGGAACATCGCTAAAATGGAGTTCTTAGTATTCACATTTCCATGTGCAGAGTCTACAGTACACAGGGTGTGGACAAAGCAGCAGGATTGTATGGTGCAGTTTTACCAAATAGCACATACAAGAGATGAGTGAATTTACAGTACAAACAAAGCAAAGCGCTTTGTTTGCTCGGCAATTGGCTTATCAGCCTGCTGACTATGAAGTCTGTGCCGTTCTGCTCCGGGTGCCTAGAAAAGCTGGATCCGGTCCTGGGAGAAGTAGAGCGCAAACATTCTCGAAAAGTTCGACAAATCCAGTTTTATTGGGTTATAGATTTCTTATAAAACTATATTAAATAGCAGAATACTCCTTCAAGATCAGAAGATTAACTCTGTAGGTAACTGAATTCCAGCAAATAGCCATAATTAGGTGTCTGTTCTAATCAATCACTTCCAGGCATTATTTTTTAAATCACATAGTGGATTCTTACCATGTACTCTTCATAATTAAACTGGTGCCTCGCATTTAGGTGTCCAACAATATTACCAGTTGCATGACAGGCGTCCCCACCAGGCAAAGCAGAGCATATAGGGCACACCTGTGAAGGTAAAACATGGAAACATGGCTATGCTTTTAACAACTATTACACTACCTCACATCTTTTCATTTTTATTGTTGTTTTTTATTAGTCAGAAAGTAACAGATACACGTAATGGATACACAGAACAAGTCTAAAGTTTTAAAAATGGTTTTCAAAGGAAAACCCAGAGATTGCCTACCAACAGGCTAGGCCACAAATAAGTTGGCAGGGTGCCCACACCCAGCATTACCACTGATCAACATATGCCAATAGAAACTAATAGGAGCTGTGCTGCAGTAACAGGCATGTTCTCCTATACATAAATGATAAAATAGCGCTAAGGTGACAGATAAGCAGAGCTGACCACCAACATGGCAATGATCAGCCAACTATCTAATGTCTATAAGGAGAGCTTGACTGTTGGTAATGACAAAGAATGGAAAAGGTTAGACGTCTACTCTTCAACTTTAAACAAATATGTTAAAAGGAATAAAAAAAAAAAGAAAAAAAAAGGAAGGCTGATTGGTGACTGAGTGTTTATGTCCATACATTTCCCAACCTCCAAGCTGGTGGTCCTACCTGCTGCAACATTCGAGGGTACGCTGTCCTGATCATGCTTTTTGCGATACATCAAAAACTAGAGATGAGCGAATCTACAGCTTTGCTATATTCGGCCGTCGGCTTGGCAGTCAGCTGCCTTTAAACTCCACTCCAGGTCCCTGAAAAAGCTGGATGCAGTCCCGGGAGAAATTTCCCAGGACTACATCCATCTTTTCCAGGCACCCAGAGCAGAGCGAAGTTCAAAGGCAGTTAGCTGCCAAGCCGACGGCCAATAATAATACCGTAGATTTTCTCACCTGTAGTCAAAACGTCGCATCAGGAAGGACGTAGTCTTGGACGTTTGGAAACTAACACAGTCCAGCTATACATTACTTTTCGAGCCTACTTGGAAATGTGGATTAAAGAAAGATATGAATGATACCAAGGAAAAGGTTCACCCAGTTATACATTATAGATATATTAAACACAAACATCTTAGAGCTCAATTACATACAAGTGTAAAATAAAGACTTACCGCTTCTGCAACTTCAAAATAATGCATGAAGTTACAATGGTCCAGTAAGGCTTTTCTGTTCAGGTTTCCTTGATGGCACAGTGGGCACTTATAAGATGTCTCTAGCCTAAAAGAAATGACAAATATTGTACACATTATGCCAAGTGTATTACTGTTCTATTGTACATAGAATCAAGGGCAGAATATCTACATACTAAGGCCTCATTGAGATTGTACTGCTTGGTATGTGATTACTGACAATCCACAGATGTGTCGTTTGCAATCATGGACCGGGAACTTATGAAGGGGTTATCCAGCGTTAGGGCCAGTTCACACTGAGTAAACACAACGTAATTCTGCGGCAGACTTCGCCATGCTCAGTGTGCTGCTGTAAGAGAATGAGAGGGCGCATGCTCGTCTGCTGCCTCCGCTCACAGTAGTAACATGTTAGGGTAATTCCACGGCGGACCTCTTCGCCGGGGAATCCCGCCGTGCTCAGTGTGCTGCTGTAAGTGAATGAGAGGGCGCGCTCGTCCTCTCCCTCTCCTCTCAAAGTAGTAACATGTTACTTCTTTGAGCGGAGAGGAGAGGGAGCGGACGAGCACACGCCCTCTCATTCACTTACAGCAGCACACTGAGCACGGCGGGATTCAGCGGCGGACCGTGTTTGCTCAGAGTGAACTGGCTCTTAAAAAAACATGGCTACTTTCCTCCAGAGACAGCACCACTCCAGTTTGGGTGCAGGTGTTGTAACGCCATTCCATTGAAGTGATTTGAGCTTAATTGCAAACCACACCTGAACTGGAGACAAGAGCAGTGCTGTCTCTGGAAGAAAGTGACCATGTTTTTATAGTACTGGATAACCCCTTAAAGGCCTATGGGGACCAGACTGCAAAATGTATGTGTGGATGACCCCATAGAAATCTTTTTTCTGGATTCTGATTTACAGACAGAAAAAGTGATGTGTGGATGAGGCCTTGGCCTGTACAGTTGTACATTGAAACTGTAGTGCTGCATACTTTTGTTTTTATCTTACGGTTTGGTAGTATACGGGTTACTCTGCACTTTTGAGTCCTTGGGTGCAATGCCGAATTCCTCCTGGTAACTCCTGCAGGTCTTGTAGTGAAGTCGCATAGAGGACAATTTGACCTATACAAAGAATTCTGTTTAATAATTTTTAGATTATATGAATGTTTTAATACAAGTACATGAGGTGAATAAACAATCTTATGCCACCGCGGAGATCAGATCTCCTAGTCACATTAGATTTCAAACTTCAGATTAAAAGCATTGAATATGAAAAGACACTAGTTATAATACTGGTACTAGCTTACAGTATTTTGAACATGAACATACAAAAAAAAAAAAGTTATGGGTCTGGAATCACACACTCAGTTTCCATGGTAGTTTTTCAAGCCTTCTGGGCCACAGCCAGGAATGGATTAAAAAACAAAACAAGGAAAAGGTAAAAAAGGAAAGACTGATAGTTCTACCTTTTCTATGCATGATTCTTGTTGGCTTAAAAAACTTTTAGAACAGAGAACCGGGCTGGCACCACAGGAAATAATATGGGGAGTGCTAGATTTCACAGCCTGAGCAACATATGAAACTACTAACAACAAATGGCTGGAAAAAGCAAATTGCACATCCCAGTAGTAGAAAAATGTACACAATCTTTATTTAATACACATCAATGCAAAGGGACAAACCTTTAAAAACACAGGTACAATACTGTTCACTGGTTCCGATACAACACAGTGAAAACTGACCTATCATAAACATATATAGGGAGCAGCAGCAAAAATAAAGCAATAACCAAGGAAAAAATGATAACCTCAATTAATAAATCCCAACACCCCAAAAGCAAAGAGAATGAAGTATTAAGTAAAAATAATCAAACAAAGAATACAGGCATAGTAAACCAAAGTGCTCTGGTCTGACTATCTGGGGCAGCAGTGTTCATTACATTTTGGTTTACTATGACAGTATTTTTTGTTTGATTACTTTTACTTAATACTTCATTCTCTTTGCTTTTGGGGTATTGGGATTTATTAATTGAGGTTATCATTTTTTCCTTGGTTATTGCTTTATTTTTGCTGCTGCTTCCTATATATGTTTATGATAGGTCAGTTTTCACTGTGTTGTATCGGAACCAGTGAATAGTATTGTACATGTGTTTTTAAGTGTTTTTAAATGTTTAACCCTTTGCATTGATGTGTATTAAATAAAGATTGTGTACATTTTTCTACTACTGGGATGTGCAGTTTGCTTTTTTCAGCCATTTGTTGTAAGTGGCTTAAAAGACTGCCACATAATCAGCTATGAAAACTGAATGCTATAATTGCCTACAGGTATGTTCACACTAGTACAAAATGCACCAGTGTTAAAAGGAGACTTCTGGGCATGGGGATTTTTTGCCAAAGTAACGGGGAGGGAGAGGATGAATGAAATAACATGCACTTACATCCCCGGCTCCAGTGCTGGTGCCCGTATACCATAGCTCTGGTCCCTGGCTGCTTCCTGGTTACAGAGACAACCTGGGACGTGACATTCCAGGCCTGCTTGGCCAGTCAGCGGCCGTAGCAGGTCCCACCTCAGCCGCTGAATGGCTGAGCGGGCCTGATGTGTCACGTCCCAGATTGTCTCTCTAACCAGGAAGCGGCCGGGGACTAGAGCTGCGGTGTATGGACACCAGCGCTGGAGTCGGGGAGGTAAATGCACATTATTTCTTTCACCCTCCCGTCACTTTGGAAAAAAAGCCCCCTGCTCTAAGCACTTCAGTGCTGCTCTAACTGAGCCACTGGCAATATTAGGAAGGCATACCTTACCGGTTTCCCACAGTACGTGCAACCCAGTGAGAGGATCCTCATTTTCATTTCTATATCAGAAGCTCTTGTTGGGGCTGATCTTTCCCATCTATGTAATGCCCCACGGCAGAGAGGACAATGGGCTCCACTTGCTTTAATAGCCATTAACAAGCATTTTCTGCAAAAGCTAAAAGTTACAAGAGATTATTGTTTACATGAATTCTACCCCAAAATGTTCTACTTGTGTAAAACATCACACTTGGCACACTCTCATGACGCTAGTTACAGTACCTGTACATAGACTGGATTTACACACAGTATTTTGGGCCTCAAATTGATCAGTAGTTTTACCAAAACCAAGGGTGGAGCGGACACAGAGAAAAACTATAGTAATAAGGCTGGTTTCACAGACACACACATACACACACACACACACACACACACAACATCTTTGTCAGTATATCTGGCCAAAACTAGGAGAGAATCCAACACTGAGCTTTATGTTTTGAAGCCGTTCTTGGCATCAGTAAAAGTACTGATCAACATATCCATTATAGGGCTCAAAATACTATGTATGCAGGTTACTTTGTTTTTAACCTCTAGACGACCCTGGACTTAAATGTATGTCATGGATGTCTGTCACTAGATGTCTGTCACCAGTGTGACTGCGGGGGTCCCAATCATTTTAATGGACCGCCGGAGGTCTCTTACCTGCCTCCAGGCGGTCTGATCCGCGATCTGCTCATTAGGTCTACCACAGGCAGGCTCAATTAGCAGAGTGCCTATTACACAGATCAATGCTATGCCTATGGCAGTGTATGCAATCTGATGATTGCATGTAAAAGTCCCCCAGGGTCCCCCAAAGTGTGTAAAAAAAAAAATAATTCCCCAATAAAAGTTAAAATCATCCCCCATCCCATTATATAAATAAAACATATAAAAACAATTAATTCTATACCATAGCGTGCGTAATTGTCAGATCTATTAAAATATAACAATCGTCATCATGAACAGCATAAATGAAAAGAGGGAAAAAAGTGCCAGGATTGTCCAATCTACACAAATATGGCATTACTAAAATCTATAGATCATAGCGCAAAAAATGACATCCCATATATCCCCGTAGGTGAAAAACTAAAACAGTTATAAAAGGCACAATAGGCCCATTCTATTAATAATTGCGATAAAAATAAATAAATAAAAATGAAAATATAACACATTAGAGAATCTGTGTAAACCTACATATGATTGTGTTCGGACTGACCTATAGAATAATGGTATCACATTGCTTTCACTGTTTAGCGCATTTCATAGACACAGGAACCCCCCCCAAACATTACAATATTGCATTCTTTTTTCCCAATTTCCCCAATTTATATTTTCATAAATAATATTTTTGGGGTTCCATCATACATGTTATGGTAGAATGAAAGGTGCCATTACAAACAACACCTATTCCTGGAAAAAAAACAAGCCCTTACATGGCCCTGTAGATAGAAAAATGAGAGTGCTAGAGCTCTTAGAAGGGGAGGAGGGAAAAACGAAACCGAAAAAATAAAAATTGTCGCAGTCCACTGGGTCATTTTTGGCTTGGTCCTCAAAGGGTTAATTACAGTTTAGGAAAAATCACTGCAAAAAAAGTGCAGCGGTACTAGACATACAAATACAGCTGATGCATCGCAGGCTAATAAACCATCTTTATGAATCTAGATAAGGCCTTATTCACACTGAATTTTTGCTACATTATGGCTATGTTCACACTTTGTAAACACAACATTATTTGCCATTGTTGTGCAAATAACGGCAGCTGTTTTAAAATATGGGCGTTGTTTTTACATAGTGTGAACCTAGCCTAATCAAAAAGCACAGTATGCTATGCTTTTGAATCCTGCAAAATAAAAAAGAGGAAAGACAGCTGTGTAATGTATGAGAACATACTTTAGCATATGTTACTCGGTGATAGCTACCTTTCCATATATCATTCGGTACTCTGTTCAATTTTGAAAAGTATACGTTTAACACCACACAAAAACGCAGTGTGAATGGGACCTGAGATGAACAAGACCATTTACTTACACATGCTGACAGTTATGAGTTCTGACTGGCGTCTGAAATATATCCTGGCAGATCGAACAGCTGAAATCCTCTGGTTCATAAGTCTCTGAGAATACAGCGGTTATGGCGCTTGCTTCTGCCATATCACAGTCTATACTAGGAACAATACATGAAGAGAGTCTAGCTAGATTCTCATCAGCTTGAACTTGAGTGGAGGAAGGCATCTCCCTGCACAAGAGCAGATTTATATCACCTGTACACCACATTGCTGCCAATTGGGCCTGAAACCTTATGAATTGGTGTGAGTTTATTCCCAGTGAACCGAAGTGGCAGAGAGCAACTATGTAAATATTAGGCTACTAATATTACAGTGACTATGGCCAGGACATTGCTTGCAAGGCCAAAGATTGCAGGGTTTTTGTTGAAGCTAATAGAAATAATTGCATTGTCATGCAGGGTGGGTTTCTGTTAGTGGCAATGTGGGTCAGATCGCACTGTGACTCCATCCACTTTCCTTATCTGCAAAGGTGCAGCATGTTGAACTTTGGCATTGCAAGTTGTGTCATGGTCACAGTCACTGTGTAGCCTTAGCCTAACTACATTCACACATCCAATAGTTTTTCAGGACCGTATATGGTGTCTGCAATCATCCACAATCTGCAAAAAGTTCATCCATAATGCATCCATATTGCATCCATAATCATTATTTTTTGTAGATTAGCAAAAAAGGGGAAAGTGATATGGAGTAACTGCAAATCTGTAATCACAGACAAAACTACAGAACATGTGTGAAGAAAAAAAACACCACTAACACCAAAATTGGCACATAGCATTTTTTTGCATCAAAAACAAACGCTGCAGCCAGAAGTTAGCTAGAAGTCAATGGGGAAAAAATCAAATGCAATACCCACAGGATGTTTTTTGCTATGGCTTTTTTAGGGTTGTTTGGCATTTTTCTATGCGTTCGCAGTTTTTAAAAAAAACGCTGATGGGTCTGCATTCCTTTTCCACATTGACTTCTATATAATAGATAATGAGGAAGGAGCACTCTAATAGCGCATTCAATTTTAAAAATGCTGGTGAGTATAGACCCTGAGCCCTAATAGTATACTCTTAACAAGCCAGGTAGTGCCAAGCAGGCACAATGCTCCACCCACGTCACGGCTGGCACAGGGGATTCAGTAGTGGAGAATAGCACTTGATATAGGATTCCAAAGGAGCGCTGATCTGCTGAAAAACTGAATGTAGCCTCAGATTTCATGCATTGTAATGGATAAAATGAGTACCAAAACAACTCAGAATTTGCGGCAGATTGGAAAACTTGCAGGATGCCTAGAATATACTGGGGAATATTTTATACTGTAAATGATGCCCTTACGTTGTACTGGGACTTGCTGAGAGATTTCAGAAATATTGAATACATACTGGCAGTCTGAGTGCATTGAGCCTGACAGCTGACAGCTCGAGCAACATTAGCCTGATGATTGGCAGCCTGAGCACCATTAGTCTGAGCCTTACCAGACCGAGAACCGTAGACCTGAATGCTGGTGGCAAATGCTTATCTAGGTATAAGCCACATAAGAAGTCATTCCCCACAGGACTGTATGCACTGCTTGGAGAATGAGGGCACCCAACACATATAACTAGAGATGAGCAAATCTTTAAAAAAAAATCTTCTAAAAAATTGAAAATTTTTAATGCATAATTTGCAAACCAAACCTTAACAAATCTATACTTACCTTTCAGCGCTCCCCTGGTATCCTCTTCTGTGTCTTCAGCCACCTCCAGGCAATTACTGACTAAGGGACAGCGCCACAGCCAGTGATTGGTTGAGTGGGCTGTCACTCTTGTGTCCTGACAGTGACAGCCCGCTTAGCCAATCTCCGGCATCAAAAAAGACAATTTTTGCTGGATTTGTATTGCTCATCTCTACATATATCTAATATAGTGTTATTACTAGAGCTCGGGCATGCTTGGGTTCTTTTGAACCTAAACACTCTGCATTTGATTACTGGTGGCTGAAGAAGTTGGGTGCAGCCCTAAGGCTGCCTGAAAAACAGCCATAGAGTGTAGGGTGACATCAGTTAAGCTGCATCACTACCTTCTAACATTACCCTGGGAAGAGTAAACACCAACGAGGCTCACTGACAACACTGTGCACGGCACTGTCAGTGAGACCTGTGTACAAAGTAAGAAGCATAAAAAACAGGTGATAGTAGTGGTAGAATGACAGCAAAATACGGATGTCTGAGGAGTGCATGCATGATAGCTGCGAGTATAGGATGAAGAAACCTATGGGTAGGAGACAACTATATGTGACACCTCATGTCATGCTTATGCATCTGGACACAGTATGGGTCTTATAACTGGCATAGGGGGGTATACATAATGGCACAAACACTGGGCTGAGTCAATAAAGGGATGATTCCAGTGGTGGTGTGCTGGGTATCAGACATGGCCATATAAGCATCTATGGATATAAAGGAGACCCCGAATTAAATGGGAGAATGAATGAGCACAAACTTTTAGTCTCCCTGGACTTATATGCCAGCACTCTGACCAAGTATTACAGATCCCAACAGATTTCGAGGGGACTAAGAAAATCTGCAGTTGGAGATCAGTAAATCAATACGACTACAACTCTCAGCTTCTTTAAATACCACAGATACAACCTAAGCCTTGATCGAGAAATTTAAGGCTTGGACAAATGTTCCAAGTGACATCAAGACATGGATGATTATACAAAGGGACATGTTTTGTACTGGCAGTTTCCTCAGACACATCAAGACTTGCAACAAAGGAGGGGACAGCAACACTATGCACATGGAAATAAGAACAAACCCAAGAAACCACAACAGTTTGGGCTTACCACAGCTGAGTGGGAATCATCGGGACGACTCTGCACAAAAAAATTTACCACTGAGCCTACCTCCACTTCTTTTTTGGGCACCAGAAACCAGAAAGAAAAAAACAAGGAGCAGGAAACATGGACATGGGCGTAAGCAACACACAGGGGGGAGAGTCACCCGAAAAAGCAAGAAGACACAAGGTCAACTGAACTAGTGGTAAATATCTCTTCTATGCCACTTACTACTAAAAAAATGATTTCACACTTGGGAATAACATCTTATAACCATCTTCTACACCCATATATTCTGTCTCCCTTCATGATGTTTCTTGATGTATATCTGTATGGCATTGCAACGCAGTTCTTGTCTGGAGTAGCATGTTTTATATACTTGTATACAGGCACAGTTGTCTTCCCTCAGTCCCTAAATTTATTTTATTTTGCCTGTAGTCTTGGTAGAGGTTCTTTACCTGGGTCACAGTTGGCTGTCAGGTACCGCAGAGAGATCCATGATGCTACTACATCATGGACCTGCTTTATGTTGATGTTGCAAAAATGGGACATGCACCCCTTAGGTGACTTGGCAGGTGTACTGTGAGGTGCACTCTTGCGACTCACCTTAGGGTTTCTCAGGGTCGCAAGTGTGTGAGATATTCCAACCCTTTCTATTGTTGGGCCACCCCTAGCTGATGGTCGTATCCCATCTATCAATTTAATTTGGGGTATCCCTCAAATATGTAGATACTTATCCGGCCTTTGTCTGGTACACAGCACACCACCCCTGGAATTATCAGTTTATTGATTCAGCCCAGATCTGGTATAGGTGGACGACTGTTACCAGCAGGTATTTGTGCCAATACTTATACCATCATGCCAGATATTCTGTGCCCAGATGCATCACCATGGCCTGCAGTGTCACATGACGTTGTTTGCTGCCCATAGGTGTCTTCATCCTATACTCGTTGCTATCATGCATGCACTCCTTAGACATCTGTATTTTACAGCCATTCTACCCAATAGCGGATTATAATAGGTCGTTTTGGGCGGCAGCCCGGGGCCCTGAGATCCTTGGGGGCCCATGGCCACCCAAAAAGACATATACTTTCAGTGGTGTGTTGTCTCCTGGCTACAGTTCTGCCATGATTTGCAAAAAAAAAATCTCAGTTTTTTTACCGCAATTTTGCACAAATCAGGACATCATGACATTATGACATTATCTATCCGGTACTATGAACACCACACTAGTGCTGCCATAGTTACAGTGGGGTGGGGGGGCCCAGGCTTGGTGAACAGCCCGGGGCCTATGGTAAAGGTAATCCGCCCCTGATTCTACCCCTACTATCACCTAGTCAGGGTTCACTATGCTTCTTATCTAAATGACATCACCACACGCACCAGGGTCCCATAACACAGCTGCAGTGATGAAACCTCGGCCATTTTGGAAACCCCGGTAAACACTAGGAGGACTCCAGGCTCGGGTGATTTTTGGCAGAGTGCCGGGGAGCGGGAGGATGAAAGAAGTAACATGCTCTGATTGGGGATGGGTCCTGGGACATGACATGTCAGAGGTCCCCCCTTGGCTGCTGACTGGCTGAGCGGGTCTGACGTGTTAGGTCCCCACTCAGACATGGAAGCAAATGGGACAAGAGGATTGGAGCTGCGGGATACTGGCACCATCGCTGGAGCGGGGGAGGTGAGAGCATGGTATTTCCCCCCTCCCTAGCACTCTGCCAAAAATCACCAAAGCCCAGAGTTCTCCTTTAAACATATTTTAAAATTACAAGCATTTCTTTTAATGCCTTGTCTGAGACATATATACTACTAATCCCCCATGTGTCTACCTTGTTTTGATATTCTGCTCCCTTGGTTAGGACCCATTAAGGTGGCCCAGGCATGCTCAATTCAACTGCAATCTACAAAATGAGTTTGTAACACAGCATGCTATATTCTCTACCTGTAACACCACACAGCACACTGTATTCTCTACCTGTAACACCACACAGCATGCTGTATTTTCTACCTGTAACACCACACAGCACACTGTATTCTCTACCTGTAACACCACACAGCACACTGTATTCTCTACCTGTAACACCACACAGCACACTGTATTCTCTACCTGTAACACCACACAGCACACTGTATTCTCTACCTGTAATACCACACAGCACGCTGTATTCTCTACCTGTAACACCACACAGCACTGTATTCTCTACCTGTAACACCACACAGCACGCTGTATTCTCTAACTGTAACACCACACAGCACACTGTATTCTCTACCTGTAACACCACACAGCACGCTGTATTCTCTACCTGTAACACCACACAGCACGCTGTATTCTCTACCTGTAACACCACACAGCACACTGTATTCTCTACTTATAACAGCACGCTGTATTCTCTACCTGTAACACCACACAGCACTGTATTCTCTACCTGTAACACCACACAGCACACTGTATTCTCTACCTGTAACACCAGACAGCACGCTGTATTCTCTACCTGTAACACCACACAGCACACTGTATTCTCTACATGTAACACCACACAGCACGCTCTATTCTCTACCTGTAACACCACACAGCACACTGTATTCTCTACCTGTAACACCACACAGCACACTGTATTCTCTACCTGTAACATCACACAGCACACTGTATTCTCTACCTGTAATACCACACAGCACGCTGTATTCTCTACCTGTAATATCACACAGCACGCTGTATTCTCTACCTGTAATATCACACAGCACGCTGTATTCTCTACCTGTAACACCACACAGCACGCTGTATTCTCTACCTGTAATATCACACAGCACGCTGTATTCTCTACCTGTAACACCACACAGCACACTGTATTCTCTACCTGTAACATCACACAGCATACTGCATTCTCTACCTGTAACACCACACAGCACTGTACTATTTACTTGTAACACCACACTGTATTCTCTACCTGTGAAACCACACAGCACGCTGTATTCTCTACCTGTAACACCACACAGCACACTGTATTCTCTACCTGAAACACCACACAGCATGCTGTAATCTCTACCTGTAACACCACGCAGCACTGTATTCTCTACCTGTAACACCACACAGCACACTGTATTCTCTACCTGTAACACCACACAGCACGCTGTATTCTCTACCTGTAACACCACACAGCACGCTGTATTCTCTACCTGTAACACCACACAGCACGCTGTATTCTCTACCTGTAACACCACACAGCACACTGTATTCTCTACCTGTAACGCCACACAGCACTGTATTCTCTACCTGTAACACCACACAGCATACTGCATTCTCTACCTGTAACACCACACAGCACTGTACTATTTACCTGTAACACCACACTGTATTCTCTACCTGTGAAACCACACAGCAGGCTGTATTCTCTACCTGTAACACCACACAGCACACTGTATCCTCTACCTGTAACACCACACAGCACGCTGTATTCTCTACCTGTTACACCACACAGCATGCTGTATTCTCTACATGTAACACCACACAGCACACTGTATTCTCTACATGTAACACCACACAGCACGCTGTATCCTCTACCTGTAACACCACACAGCACGCTGTATTCTCTACCTGTTACACCACACAGCACGCTGTATTCTCTACCTGTAACGCTGATATTGGAATAAAGTAAAGAACTTTTTGTTTTGTTTTTTTCTTTTCATTTCCACGCACATATTATGATCAAGCATCTGTTATCTTTGAAGTTGAGCCCCAAAAAATCACCCAAGCCCAGAGTTCTTCTTTAAACATATTTTAAAATTACAAGCATTTCTTTTAATACCCTGCTTGATACATATATACGACTAATCCCCCATGTGTCTACCTTGTTTTGATATTCTGCTCCCCACAATAAGGCTTTGATCCTCTCTGCCATTTAGCATCATTTACTTGTGTTACTGCATCATTTTTGTGAATACGCTGCAGAACTGCAATGACACTCCAACATGTGTGAACACAGCCATAGCTTCAATGCACACTTCTGCACAATTAGAGATATCAGTGCAACACTTGCTTCTGGCTGGTCAGAGATGGTGAATCAGTTAGGGGATTGGGGGATCCAGCCAAGCCTCCTGGGACATCACGCCCTGACCCCTGTCTGCATCTTCAGCCTGATCTCAGCAAACACACACAATGTGAGACAGAGGCATGGAAGATTTGTCTCCTAAGGGGGGATAGCAGAAGGAGCCGGAGACAATGTTGATTTGCACAGGGGGCATTTTTTACACTTCCTGGATTTCTATCAGCTACCAGTGTGGCAGAACCGTACAGATACGGTAATACATTGTATAGACACATATATTTAACTTTTAATGTACTTTTAATAGAAAACAAGTTTTTCTTATCCGGAGTTCCCCTTCAAACTTCTGCACACAACCCACTGTTTTAAGAGGGACAAAAGCTTCTGAATCACTGAAGAGCACGCCATGTCATTTTTGCAGCATGTATGTCTATGGCAGAGGTTTGTCAGGTTATAGTAACTGTTCCAAATGGGAGATCACTGCCACTTAGTGGGCAACTAAGGTACTGTAACTAAGCAATTGCTTGTTATTGGCAAAACCACTACAACCTGCACAATAATCACCAGCTTAAGAGCACTTTTACACAGCTGTATTCTGACAGTATTTTTGTGTCAGTATTTGTAAGCCAAACCAAAAGTGGACCCTACAGTAAAAAGACCTGTATTGAAAAGATTTCTATCACTTTTATTTTTTAAAGGGGTTGTCCAGAGAAAATCTTTTTCTTTCAAATCAACTGGTGTCAAAAAGTTATATAGATTTGTAATTTACTTCTATTAAAAAAATCTCCAGTCCTCCCATACTCATTAGCTACTGTATGTCCTGCAGGAAATGTTGGTTTATTTTTAGTCAGACACAGTGCACTCTGCTGACATCTCTGGCCGAGACAGGAACTGTCCAGAGCAGGAGAGGTTTTCTATGGGGATTTATATAAAACCTAGACAGCGTTTCTGTCTCGGCCAGAGATGTCAGCAGAGAGCAGACTGAAAATAAAACATTTCCTGCATGACATTTAGTAGCTGATAAGTATGAGCAGGCTTGAGATTTTTTAATAGAAGTAAATTACAAATCTATATAACTTTATGACATCAGTTGATTTGAAAGAAAAAGATTTTTGCTGGACAACCCCTTTAAATATGCTTTCAGTCACCAAGTTTTAACCAATACAACCCTTTTTATCTTTTCATCTGGAGGGTTTGTGATCTGTAGGTTTTATTGGTACAATTTTGTAATGGATAGGATTTTTGTTTTATTTAAATTTTAAAAGATCTGTAACTTTTTTTTTTTTTTTTTTTAGTATAACGTTTAAAATGCTGGGCCAATAACATTATATTTTATAGTATAGTTCTGGTTTTCTGCAGCTATACCAAATATATTTATTTTTCGTACTTTACATTTTTTTATCTGGACTTAAGCAAAGCTTTTGATACAGTTCCCCATAAAGAGCTGATCAATAATCCCTGGATAGTTCAGTGTATTTTTTTGTTGGCTGAAGGAGAGATATCAGAGGGTTGTTGGTAATGGTGTATATTCTAAGCAGAGACTGGTTACAAGTGGTGGCCACAAGGGTCTGATGGCAATATGGGTCTGTTGAAGTAATATGGAAAATGATTTAGCTTTGCTAGATAAATGGTCCAAACCATGAAACTGTAGTTCAATGTTCCCAAATGTAAAATAAGGAATCCTCTATCATATTGGCAGTTCTGTGATGGCAAAGACTGTAGAAGAGAAGGATTTAGGGTCCATTTACACAGAAAGATTATCTGACAGATAATTATCTGTCAAAGATTTGAAGCCAAAGCCAGGAATTTATTTAAAAAGAGGAAAATTTTCAGGCTTTCCTTTATGACCTGATCTCTGTTTATAGTGTTTCTGGCTTTGGCTTCAAATCTTTGACAGACAATCTGTCAGATGATCTTTCAGTGTAAATGGACCCTTAGTGGTAGTGATTTCTGACAGCCGTAAAATGAGTCACCAGTGCAAACAGGCCGTTACAGGAGGAGGATATGGTAGGAAAGATTATGACCACATCTATTGGACACTGCTGATGTCTTTAATAAGCATAATTCCTTCGATTGGTTCCCTTTAACTCTTAGGGTGCCTTTACAGAGATTAATGACAAATTTTTGAAGCCAAAGCCAGGAAAGGACTGTCAGATAAATCTCTGGGTAAAGGCATCCTAGGGCCCTATTACACCAACAGATTTCTGACCAATTTATCCGACAGATTTTGTTAAGCCAAAGCTTTAAGAAAAGAGGAGAAATCTCAGTCTTTCCTTTATAACCTGTTCTCTGTTTATAGTCTATTTCTGGTTTTGGCTTCAAAAATGTGTCATATCTGTTGGTGTAATACGGTCCTTAGTATTATTGGCCAAAAATGTCAGATTCTAGCAACAATCCTGGTGTACATCTTGAACAGGAGCATTTTCTAAATTGCAAAAATTGTTCTCTATTGGATCACGGTTATCAGCAGTATCGCAGCATATGCACTGTGACTGAATTGGACACAGCTTTAAGCCAGTGTCATGTATATAAGTCTTTATTTTGCTTGAGTATATGTAAAACCAGGAGCAGGTCCAAAATACGAAAGAGATACTGGTACTGGATAATGGTTTTGGCTGACAAATGATACTGCCGTGTGAAAGTGGCCTTAGGTAGGTTTCACACAGCTGTAACCCAGTAAGCTGAACTGTAAGGCTGGCTTTATACACAGCATCCAGGAGAATTGATACAAAGTACTATAATGAGAAATTTTGCACCTTTTTCTGTGTTTTGGACCCACTCTTGACTTTGGCAAAAAAAAAAAAAATTACAGACCAAAATGCTATGAGTAAATTCTGCCTTATTTGAGTCAGATGTCTAGAGCTTTTACTTTTCAGTGCAGACAACTACAATGTCTTAAATTAGAAAGGAGAGATAATTCAATAAAAAACTCAAGCAATACATAGCAACTTTACCCAAATTCATAGTGGTAATAACCCTTATATACGCATGTGGTTTACATGTTTGTGAAGAATTTTAATGTACATAAAAGTATTTAAGTCTACCTATATGGCAATACATATTCATGATGAGCGAATTTACAGTAGGAACAAAGCAAATCACTTTGTTCCTATCTGTATTCCGCTCATCGGAATACAGATTTTAAGTCTGCTCCGCTTCTTGCCGCTCCTCCCCACGTGCTGGGAAAAGATGGATCCAGTCCTGGGAAATTTCCCAGTTTCCCAGGACTGGATTCATCTTTTCCCAGCACCTGGGGAGGAGCGGCAGGAAGCAGAGCACACATAAAAGCCCTGCAGCCCGATGAGCAGAATACAGATAGGAACAAAGCGATTCGCTTCGTTCCTACTGTATATTCGCTCATCACTAATACATATAATAAAGAAGAAAAGCACAGAGAAGCAGACATTGTTCAAAACAGATTTATTATATGAAACCATCATCAGACTATGAAAAAACCAAGTATAATACAAAATACAAAACCAATAGTTATAGTGGAAATCAGAAGGTATATTAAAGGTATTATTAATCTGTTGTATCAAATAGTTTATAAATCCCCAGATGGATCATGTCAATGGGCCGATTCCTAATGTACATATTTACATTTTACTATATGGATCATAAATTAACTGTATAGGAGCGACAAGTCTTATGCTTATAACTGCAGTCAACCTGTAGCCTCTCCACTGGTGTCAATAGAAATCCCAGATGTGACTGTGCCAGTCCCAGGGTTTGCTGTTCCACCAGTGTGCTAGAGCCATGGGCTGCACACCTCTGTCATAGTAACATTTAAAAATCAGACATGCCCAACCTTTCTCTCCTGACATCTAGCGAGGGAGAGTCATAAGGTCCCCCATCCCATTAGATGGCCAGTCGGCCCTTAAAGTGTCACTGTCGTGAATTTTTTTTTTCAGAAATCAATAGTCCAGGCGATTTTAATAAACTTTGTAATTGGGTTTATTATCCGAAAAATGCATTTTTATCATGAAAAAGCAGTTTGAAGCTCTCCCCCCTGTCTTCATTGTTCTCCTATGGAGAGAGCTAAAGAAAAGACCAAGACAGGACAACAAAGAAGTAATCTACAAATCCCTCACGGGATATCTCCTGTGACAGTCACCAGTGACCTGTCTGAGCTCGGATTACAGCTGTCACCCAGCTCCGTGCCTGTAATCCTCTGTTATCTGCTTTCTGCTGCCGGCTAACTCCCTCCTTCCTCCTCCCCCCTCCCCTCTCCCTAGAGCAGACAGGGTACGACTCCTGCAACAAGTCACAATTTTCAGATTTTTCAGAGTGGATGAAAAAGAGGAAGGAGGGGGGGACCTGGGAAAAGGCTTTTTACATGCAGATAATGGCAGATTTGGCTAATAAACCCAATTACAAAGTTTCTTAAAATCGCCTGGACTATTGATTTCTGCAAAAAATAAAAAAAAAAAAAAAAAAAAACGACAGTGACTCTTTAAGTCTATCACTGCACTCATAGTGACACATAACAGCTTGTACCTGCTGAAGGCCTAACTTTTTATAACTTTGAATAAAACATCTAATTTTGTATTACCCTGTGAAGTACTGCATCATGTTATGTTAATAATAAAGGCACATGTGTTAAGGGATAAACCTGGGTCCACACGATTGGCCCATATATTTAATACCTGGTGTTATGTACTCATCATTATAGCTAAAGGACCGGTTATAAAAACTGCAGACATGAATAATCGATCTACCAAGCTTCTGATGCTCACTCAGGTATAAAATATAACACTTAAGAGTATAGTGTATATTACATATTCTATGGGGGAAATGTCCATTAGTCTACATTTGAGCATAAAGGAACCAAAACTCCAGAATCATGGGGGAAAACAACATCTTATGAATAAATTGCAGTAAAGTTATTCAGCCAGGACAGATCCAGGTTAGGTAAGGTAAGGGATATTCTACCTTGCAAATCTCATCCTAGCATGAAATGCCCTGACTAGTTACACTACATGCAGCAATAAGGATACCAGTGCCAACAGTGTATATACTATACAGTTCACAGTAACAAACCTGAATATTCACCTGTATTCAGAATATAGGACACGTTTTATTAAACGGAAGGAACAAGTATTTTTTTATTGCTGTGTCTATGCCATGCAGTGTTGTGCACCAGACCCCACGGGAGGCACTTTGGGCTTTTATGACATTGTGGTGATTTGAATACCAAGTTATATTTGATAAATGATTCACATGAATAGTAAATGAATAGTAACAGACACAATGCACCCTGGATGACAGTATACAATAATTACTATTACAGAGAATAGGACCCACACACCAGTGTACATACAATACTACCATTAGATTAACTTATTTATGCGGATACTGTAAAGAACAAAATACCTGCAATATAAGTATAGTGTATATGATATGGCTATACCAGTCATATATGAGTACAAATAGCTTGAGCTTACTGTTAGACACATATATAATAAAGCCTAAAAGCAGTATCAGAGCACAGTAAGAGTCCTGCCACTGACCAGCAGTAGCACGTGATAGAGTAATATGTTTGTCTATAGCTTAAAGAGGTTATCTGGTTTAGAAAAGTCATTTTTAAATAGCATATTAGGAAACTCTCAGTTAATAGAAGGGGTCCCTTTTAGGACCCTCATCTACTAGTCAAGAGAATAAAGCAGCTACGTAAAGCAGCCCTGGAGGACCTAGCTAGTCCCCGACTACACAGCCGGCCTATGGACCTCATTGATAACCATGTAATGTGTCACTCGCTGTGGTGAAGCTGCGAGTGCTCCTGAATGAGGACTGCTGGATTCCTCCTGAGGTTACAGCTGCACACTGGAGGTCCTAGCAGCGAGACACCCTGTGATTAGCTTATTTCAGGAAATGCCCAAAGCGGGCAACGTTTTTATGGGAGCGTACGTGATTGTAGAAATAAAAAAAAAACAAAAGGTCAGATCACTTAAGCAAAATGTATGTGCAAGCAGAAGCACAAAAAAGACGCGGCTAAATAAGAAAAAAAAAAACATCTACATGACTAAACTATTCCTTAAGAACGCAATACACACAAATACATCTTTACTACTACTACTTATATAGGTGACACACAGGCATGTATATGGACTCCTCCAAAATATGAGAAACAGTTAGTGGTCTTGGGGGCAGGGATTCTTCTGGTCGTCCTGTCAGTGATCCCTAACGAACAAAAAAACAGTCATTTCCTCCCCAGTCTGAAATAGCGACATTCTTGGGCACTTGAGGAAGAGGGTATGTCCTGTAAATCCACGTGTATTATGCTGTTGGAACAAAGCTATGTAAACTGACTACAGTCGGTAGAATGGACACATTTAGTATTTCTTACTACGCCTGTGACTAGACTGAACAGCATACATATACACAGCAGCAGGTATAACTCTCGTTTCCCCATAAAATGAAAACTGTTTGCCATCATAGTGATATAAGCATAATAGACACTACTAGTAGTATCCACGCTAGTCTATTCATTGTGAGACCTATCCAACAAGTTAGCCGGCCTTTGTATTGTATGTGGTATGAAGTAGTCAAAGGAAAGGCAGCTAAATCAACTGTTTTGCCCTTTTTCTCCGTCACCCATATTCACCATTATTTACATACAATATGCCATATTTAACCTTCAGACTGTGGCTATGCTCTTGGACACGTTCCTGTATTTTTAAACATCCAGTTGCATACACTTGCTCTACCAGTCACCCTGTATATCCACCTTGTTCCAGCTCTGTTTCTGTGTTCTCATATTACAAAATAGCCGGTGTCAGTTTCCTAGTTCACATATACTGATATGTGGACTGAAGGAGTAAAAAGGAAGCCTGTATAATGCACATACATAACATGTGATCAAAGGATTACATTAAGTGTGGCTCTTCAGGTGTTGTGCATATCAAACCAGCCTCTCAACACCTGGAGAGCCACAGTCACTTCAGCTACATAATAAATCCAGAACAAGTAGTAGTGGTCTGCGCAGCCTTGGGTCCCCAGAAATTCCTATAATAAATGATGTGTCTGTAGTCTCTTTTAACCACATTGTGTTTTGAATAAGAAAAGTAGTCTTCATCTGTAAAGCACAAGAAGTCCATCAGAACATCTTCTATACACCATAGCGATCATCTTGCCTGTCCTGGTGACTCTTAGGATCTGTTTGAGTGTCTCATGAAGTGTATCAAGGACAGATCTAGTACTCGTTCAATAAGTGCCTCTTCCACTATGTTTATATCCTAAGGGTAAAAACAGAAGTCATTGTAAAAAATACTATGCAACAATAATTATATAATAAACAAATGCATCTTATTCTCTGAATATGCAATTACTACATAATGTATACTTGTCTTGCAATAGTGTGCATCTGACTCTCTATATGTTTCCTCTGTATGGGGTATCTGGTGTGACTTTATATGATGGCTTTGAAACACTTTAAGAAATAAAACAACAAGGTTAAAAGAGTTATTCAGGCTTAGACAAACATGATCACTTTCTTCCATAAACAGCATTACTTGTCCTTGCTACATTAAAGTAAACGAAGCTGAACTGTAATACTGCACACAACCTGAGGACAGTGGTGGTGCTGTTCTTGCAAGTAGCTGCATTGTTGCTAATCCTGGATAAATCCCTTTAATGGGAACTTTTCCCACAAAAGAGCACAAACACTTTTACCCAGGGACATGTAAAGCAAAACGCTAAACTGCCACCTAGTGGTAAAAAAATAAAGTGCACGAACATGAGATCAGTGTATAATACCAATAGGCTGAATACATCTTCAGGCTATGCCAATTTAAGCACATTATAAAACCTCATCAGTAGTAAATAGAATTGTTCAGAGATAAATCAAGGGAAGGATCTCTGATCATTCTGTAGACTAAAGTTAAATATAATCTGAGACATATTAAAAAGGGGTTGTCTGCTCTGACCCTTTATTTGTCATATGATGCTCAGGGAGGTAAGGGATTTAAAAAAAAAAAGCAGAAAACCCCTAACACACCTAACCTACCTCCTTTGTTTATGCTGTCCACAGGATCTCGAAGCTGCAGACGATAAGTCAGAGGCCTGCTCAGCCAGTGGATGCAGGACACCACTGTGACCACAGATAGGCTGAGAGGGCCTGTGATGTATTGTCTACAGACCCAGAAGCACCATTCTGCAGAGACAAGAGCTCCAGGATCCTGTAGACAGCAGGTAAGGTGGAGCTAAACCTTACCCCCCATTTTATGAGAAATAATGAGAATTGTAAAAATTTCCTGAAAATTAAAAAGAAGTTAAGTTTACATGGTGGCTGTATAGTAAAATCCCCACACAATAGAAATCTGAAACAATACATAAAATTATTACAATGCTCCTGCAGGGTTAACACCAGAGGTAATTTTCTATTTTGACCTGAAGCTCCAATTTCGAAAATATTGGCAAGCTAGAAATCTCGATACAGACAAATATAGGAAGTAATAAAATGGAAACCAATGCAAACATGTGATCTAAAAGTAAAGCAATGAGCAGGCAAAATGAATGGGTTACTTGTTACTTACAATGTAGTTTTCATAGTAAATTGAGTGTCTGGCATGAAGATGCTTCAGGAAACTTGAGTCATAGCTGGGGTCTCCTCCCGGCATTAAGCGACAAATTGGACACATCTAAACAAAAAGACCATGATAGAATTAGCAGTGTTAGAGTTTGGATATGAAATAGGGAGCATGGACTCGCAGCATGGACACATTAATACGTTTTCCTTCTCTCTCACCCCTTCCCAATCTCAGAGGTGTCCGACAACCCCAAATCAGCCTCCCATCATACAACAAACATGCTCATTTACAAACTTTGTGTTCATTGTTAACTCTAAACTGGTAGTATAGTTCTCACATGTAAAAGGTTATTGTTTTCATTATGACAAGTTATACAACTTTCCAATATATCTATATCATTCTCGATTTCAAGAACTGTTTGCAGTCATTCAATATGGTGAAAACAGGTCAAAGCTTGGTAGGCCACCACTGATCCAGACTGTTATATGAATGCAGACTCTTCTGTGTTTTTGCATGTAACAAAAAAGGAATACAAACATACGATACAATCCTGTAGCAAAATATGCATTTTAAGTAATAGAATCCTTACCACCAATCGGCTCTCAGTAATGTGGTCGGAGAAGCAATGCTGGACAAGGTTGTCTTCATCCAGTTCCTCTGGACAGAAAGGACAAGCATATATTGGTTCTCTGAAAAAAAGAGCGTTGAGACTTATTTCAAGGATACTTATGTAGATGCAGATCTAAAGTGGTACCTCTATAATAAGTAATTATTGTATTAAGTAATTTAAAGGTGTTTAATTGATTCCAGCATAATAACATACTACTATACCCTCAAACTCCATCCTTCATAGTGCAGGCACATGGTGGCAGCAGGAGGAGCTAGCTTGTAGACAATACAGTATATAGGGAGGACTGAAGAAGGCTAAAGGCAGGTGGCATACAAGAGGCAACACACAGCCACAAAGTAACGCTGACAGCACCTGCACTGTCACTGGGTGTGATCTGTGGTGTTTTGCACCATGGCTTTACGCAAGACTGGGTGCCAAACAAGTAGCTCGATTTAAAAGGGTTGACCACTTTTTTACAATGTTATCCTAACATGGCTGCAATAGAGCATTAGTATTAGTATAGGCACATTACTCATCAGTATACCTTCCCCTACATTTTCCAACCCCTTAGATATATGTGTACTATAAAAAGTAGACATTATGTGACCAATACAAACTAAACATACCTGACTGGTGTCTTGCCCAACTCTTCTAGAGGTCCGTACTTATTAAGATATGGCTGACACATGTTTAAGTGAGCTCGCATTTCACTTACACATATCTATTAAAGAAAAAAAAAAGTTATTAGAACCATGTGAAACCAACCAACACAAAATTCTCTGTCCCTCAGATTTCTATAAGGTATCCACAGGATAGATGATAAATGTATGATCACTTGGATCACAACAAATCACTAAAATGCAGGTTCAGAGTCCTCTGTTTCAGAGGAGTAACAAAGGGCTTGACTATCCTGGTCAGTCCCATAGACTTTGACTAGAGCAGTAGTGTATGTGTGTGACCACTGCTTCATTCAAACTACAAGTCATCAAGCTGTATTTCTCCATGCATGCACTGCATTTACATCATAGTTTTAGATTAGTTGGAATACCTTTAAATGCAGGATTATTTGTGTACGCAAAACTCTTCTTGTAACCATCTTGTATGCTAGGAGGTTTAGCAGACTCTTGTCTTACCTTTTCTTCACATTCCTCACAATTCTGATATGAATTCTTCATCTTCTTCACAATGTCCCCAGCGAAAGATCCTTCTGATGACAGGTGAGATCGGCAATAAGGACAAACATAGCCGTTATTCCGCAGACTAGCTTTGATACAAGTCTGACAAAACCTATAAGGCACAAGAGGAAACATTTTTTATATCTATCCATCAAGAATATCAATATATCAAGAACAATACAGGCCAATGGACAGATGCATTAAAAAGTTATTACCTGAACACTGTGGACAGTAAAAGGAAATCAGTTTACAAGCCATAGAAAACATGTCAAATACATGCAACTAAACCTAAACCATGTGTTAACTGAAAGTATGTGGATCGTATTTACATACTAAATGATCCCTACTAATACAGAAAAATCATCCCCCCCCAATAACAGGTCATTAATAGTGTGTTTTATGATATTTTGCCTTCTCCAAGTTATCCTGCATTTCTACATAGATAACAACTAGGAGAACTACACCATCCCCTGCTTCCATTTGCCTTCGGCCCAGACTGTGCATCAGCCGGAGGATCGGAACTAACAGTACCACAGCTCCCACCCACACACCGGACTACACAACTGTGGGACAAATTAAAAAGAGAACTGAAATAGTAAGATATAAAACATGAAGACACAACTTCATTTCTGCCCTGATGTTGGGCAAGGCAAACATCCTGCTCTACAGAAGATACAGATCACTTCTATCCTATCAATAAGTCATCATGTGGCCTGTGTGTGTATAGAGGTGCAGCAGTTTAAATAGCCATAAGATTTCACACACCAGCATCCTAGTTTTGCGAATATTCTCAAATAAATCAGATTAAAGTTATTAAAAAGGACCATAATAGTTTAAAGGGACTTTGTCAGCCAGGTTTTAGCCCTGAAAACTGCAAACTGCTCTACATAGCGGTCATGGAGCGGAGTGTAATAACAACTAGGGTTTAGGTCAGGAATGGGGAACCTTTGGCCCTCCAGCTGTTGCAAAACGACAGTTCTCAGCTTTGCTTTGGCTGTCAGGGCATGATGGGAATTGTAGTTTTGCAACAGCTGGAGAGCCGCAGTTTGTAAACCCATGGTTTAGGTAATGCAAGAACACTGTGATGTCCTGGCAATGACTGCTGCCCTCTAATGGTCCTTTTACGCAGAACGTTTATCAGTAAAATCTGCGCAATCACATTTGTTCGATCATCTTCTCATGTAAATACAGCTAACGAACAAGCAACGAGTGAGAAATTGCTAATCGTGGTCTGTCAACATGTTCTCAAATAGTCTCTGGTTGATAATTTGCAGATCGTTTTGTCTAAACAGTCTATCGCATATTCACTCTGTTGTGTGGGTTTGGTCTTTACATACGAATGGGTCAGTACACTTGCGGATGGCCACAGATGCATATACTATACCAATGTGTGACCTGAGCTTAGGATATATTCACTTTGAACTTGTGAATATACCTGTAAACTAATTTAAACATGTTAGAAATGCTGCACATTTTATCTGTGTATTTCTACAGGTAAGATCTGCAGCGGGTCACAATACAAAACAAGTGGTTGAGATTTGACTAATTTTATCCACATGCTGCGGACACCTTCCACACTTCTGCAGCGTGCCCATTCTATAGCAAATCTGCTCTGGATTTTCGGTGGGTTTCACCCCTTTTAATATAGGACTGGATATAAGACATGTGGATTTGTAGTGGAAATCTCTGTGCACCCAGCCTTATGCAGTCCATTTTTTTTTTTTTTTTCTGCAGTCGTCCTGTGATGTAATTAGATACAAACCTGTCACAGAAACATTAACCTTTGGTAAACCCATGTGAATATAGATAAGGAAATTATGTAAAATTCATATCCAGTAAGGAAATTATTCCTCACTTTTTTAACACTGATGACAGAGCAGCTCAAAAAAAAAAAAAAAAAAAAAAAAAAAAAAAAATTATATATTATATATATATATATATATATATATATATATATATATATATATATATATATTGATCATAATTAAAAAAAAAAATGATATATAAAAGCCTGTAGAATCACCCTGGTTTCTTGTGTCCCCATCAGTCTAAGGAGGGCTGCATTGTGGTAACATTCTTTTCCTCCTGTGCCCTGTCTCGTGACCAGGCTGCTCCTGCATGCTGCATTTACAAAAACCTATATCAGGAAACTGCTATGAAATTCTCTAATATGGTAGCATAGTATTAATATATAAATGAAGGGATTACTACTGGAAGCCTCAGCGATTATATCCTTAACAAAATGCTGAATTTTTCCAAAATGTAAATAGGACCATGGATTGCATGGTCACGGCAAACCCTCTGTAATGAGATTTCTATATAACCTTAGTGAAACTGCAAGAGTTCGCTCATGCAAGTCTAATGTGTATGGCCCCCTTCAGGGTATGTTCACCTGTTGCAAATTTCACAAGGAATTTTAAGTGCAATTTAAGGATTTGCTAAGAATTGACTTGACAATCCTTTATGTAGAATTCAAATCTGCACAGGAGATTTTCACTTAAAAATGCAAATGGTGGAGAACTTCCTATTGAATTTAAAGAGGGGCAGAGTTCATACAGATTCTGAGGTGAAATCCATGTGGAATCTGACTGAAGTTTTGTAAATATACCCTGGGTGGATTTATTGTAATGGTCAATGTATTTGCTTTGGAACTGAAACCATTCTAACATTATAGGATGGACTACAAGGCGGGAGGGAGTCTGAGAAACTGAGGAAGATTTCTATAGCACTACCCTGTTAAATAGTTCTAGTCTACAACGTTCTCCTCTGCCAGTATAACGGACAGGAATGCACAAATCAAGGCTTTTACTATTAGACCTGTCGCCTCAAAAAGCCTTTGCATTGAGCAGGATATGCCCTCACGAGCACAGGAATGTTATTGTTCTTTCCTGCTTCCCCTCTAAATCTCGTGGACATACAGGATCAGGATGATGTCACATTGGCCACTTGCCAGGAAGGACAGGGAATAGAAAAACACGTAGAGCTCAGAGTCTAAATTTTCCAGTATATGGTAAGTATCAGTATTGTTTCCCAGGCTGGAAGTTCCCTTAATGTTTGTGTCCAATGCTTAAATCCTGGGTCATAAATAGTACAAGAAATAATAGCCGCTCTATGGTCACAATAAGAAAAAAGTCTTGTTGGGTGGGCTTAACCAGCTGATCACCAAGCTTTAGGGGCACTTTAATAGCCACAATATGTCCATTATTGCAGCAGACTCCATGCCGAAGTTTGCTCCATTAAAATACACTGGGGATAGTCTACAGGTGAATCCACTGCAGATTTCATGACCTGGATTATCCCAAAAAAATCTACACTGTGTGGACATGGTTTTAGCCACCTCATTGTATGAGGATAAGTACATGTTACAGAATACAGATCCAGGCACAGGAATGTCCAGCTACACCTATAGTCACTATGGTCACTAAGTCTGAACCGGACAAGCAAGTGTCCTAACAATAACCTGTCCAACAGGGCCGCTGCACTGAAATGAGATCTGTAGATACAAATAACAGCTGTGTTTGGTTAATATCCTAATGGACAATCTAATAAACTGAACCTTGGCTAAAGCATCAGTCACATTACTGAGCGCACAAATAACCAGAAAAACAAATCAAAGTTCGCCCAACTCTGAATAGGGAAGGTCACTGGGGGCGCAAGGATTTAGCTAAACTATTAAGGAAACCACCCAGATTAGAACCTTAACTAAGAGATAATAAAAATGGCACTAAACATGAGCGAAGCATTATAACTTATGTCAGCGCTTAGGGGATTACAACTTGTACACTAAGGGATTATATTATGGTATAAACCATCTATATTGTGTATTAAAAGCAAAAAGATAAGAAAAACATTTCTTCTGAAAAACTCATAACAGATATTTTTGGGTCTAACCTCTGAGACTAGTACAAATCTAAAATGGAGAAGAGGCCTCGGGTCGGGGGTGGGGGAACACATGACATTACTGCTTATTGCAGGCTGCCATAAAGGTGGCAATCGGTTGATTTAGACGTGGCTGCAAGTTCTGTAACATGTATTAGGACCTCAACAGGTTTTTACATTTTATAACCGAACCAAAAAAAGTTACTCTTATCCGATCAGAAATTTAGAAAGGAGCCCCTGCCATCAGTATACTGTATGCCAGTGCACTGGCTGGGTATTGGTTCTAGGCCACCCAGGAGCAACAAGTCCATCTCCTACCAGAAACATGAAAATTGCCGCAATCCACAACCACCTGTTCCCTATGGGCAAGTCCATCGATAGGTAACACGTCTAGATTGTGAAGAATGATCAATCTACTCTAGAATATGAATTTTCCCACATACTTTACCCGATATAAGTAACAAGATTTTACACTTACTGGATGGCAGATTTGTTACGGCTCACAGCATACTCCAGATTCCACTCATACTCCCACTGCTTTTAGATAGAACATGTAGTTCCCATACGGTTATATTGCTTAAAAGGGGATTCCATCATTCAGATTTGCCATCTGAACACACTCTGTAAGGGCTATGTATATATATTACAGCTATTGGTCTGCACGTCTAAACTCCTAGTGGCCAAAAAGAGCTCTGAAAGACTAAGGACTACTCACCATCAGACTAGAGAAATCGGTAATGGGAGTATGAAAAGGTTTTTCACAGTGCTTGGATATCTTTGGCAGTCCTACTATGAACCCAGCGATGGACCCCATGGACGGACTCCTCAATGATCAGCTAGGTATCACCTATTGTGCGGATAGGTAATAAGTTATGATCTTGCCAGAAAAACTTTAGGCTATGTAATTAACCCAATGCCAATTCATTTCATCAATAGAATTAGCTAAAACCCCAGTCATAAGAACTGAAGTGTGAACCCCCCGTCCCCCTTAAATACCTACCCCATTCCCGGTGGCCAAGTGTAACAGTAAACGATGGCTTCGCTGGGAAGAAACCACTGTAACTATTATCCTGTAAATGTTATATCTGGTAACAAGAGCAGCACAGCCTGGGTTCTTTTGTATGATGGGACCACATAGGAGGACAGTACACAATATATGGGGGGGCACCCTTTAATCTGAATTTGCATCATGGCCTGAAGCTTAAGGTCAGGCCTATGATCAGCTGAATGACACTTTTATGCCTGTCTGACTGTCTCACTAACACGTCTTGTACGAACTCGGGCCAAGACGTGAGACACTGAACAGACGAGACACAACGTTCTTTGTGTCTCCAGCAGTATTCACATTAGGTCTCTGGCCTCATCCTTAGTCATGCTGCTCTCCCACACTCATTGTAATCTGTCAGGAAGCGGCCTGTGTTTTTGCTCATACGATGATATCATTTCCTTGATTCAACAGCAAAGCTTCTGTCCGTTAGTGAAGTCAAGTAAAACTACAGACCATTTACAGACCATTTGCAACTTGAGCCGTATGGAACATGTCAACAGGACGGACATGGCAGCTGCTTTACATGGAAGTTCCTGCTTGCTTGTGTCACTTCAACACTTATTTGCCTAATACCCCTAAGTGTTGGTGAAAATGCAAGCAGGAAGACAGGAACGACAACACTGCTAAAGCTTGGAATCAGACCCTTTGAGGTTTTCACAGTACATTTTGCAGCATTTTTTTTGCTGTATACTATGTACAAAAGTTTTTTTTGTTGTTGGATGCTTCTATATGGAATAGCAAAGCAGATTGCACAATTCCATTCTATGGCCTATGGAATATTAATAGTCCAAAACGCCTAACCCAGTTCAGCAAATGCTGTCTCCTTCTGGTAAGCCATTATTTTGGTGTGTGTGTGTGTGTGTGTGTTGGGGGAAGGCAGACCCTCCAACTTCTTCAGCCACTGGTAATCCATTGCAGTGTTCAGACGAACTTAAAGGGAACCATTCACCCCGTGGCCCCCGTTAGAAACAGACAAACAGTTACATAAAGGTCAATATACTTACCATATCGCTCCCGGTCCCGTCCCGGATCTCGTTGTTGACACGGAGAAATCGCCGATTCTTCTTCTTGCGCCCATTATGGTAATGAGCGCCGCCGGCCCGAAGTCCAGCCTTCTCCCCGCCTCCGACACTTGATTGACGCCGGGTCTTCTTCCTCCTCTTCTTCTTTCTTCTCGCCGGATCCCGCGCAGGCGCCGTGACGGTCGTTTTCGGCGCATGCGCAGTTCACAATTGAAGCCGCTCCACAGCTTCAATGTTTACTGCGCGTGCGCCGATTGTCAGAGCTGAAGTGACGTGTTGGACTTCGCGCATGCGCGGTACACAGGAAAGTCACAAGCACGTATCCTGTTTACCGCGCAGGCGCAGAAGAGATGACGAGACCTTCGCAACGGCGCCTGCGTGGGAATTCGTGAGGAGACTGAAGACTGAAGACGTCAATCAAGTTCCAGGAGGCGTGGATGGGCGGCGACGAGAAGAGGACCTCATGAATAAGTTGGACTCGTCCGTCGTTTCCTATGGACGTTGGACTCATCTCAGCTCATTACCATAATGGGCGGGAGAAGAAGAATCGGCGATTTCTCCGTGTCAACAACGAGATCCGGGACGGGACCGGGAGCGATATGGTAAGTATATTGACCTTTATGTAACTGTTTGTCTGTTTCTAATGGGGGCCACGGGGTGAATGGTTCCTTTTAAGCATAAAAAAAGTCGATCAAGATCCCTTAAATGTCTATAGAAATAAATGAGTAACCTTTTCCTGCCATAGATAAAGTGTTCCCGAAGACCAAGATGATGACCCCCTTGGAGCTAGGCGCAGAACTCCGTGTAAGCCTTATTTACTTGGCCAGATGACAGAACAAAGAACAATGTGAGATATTCTCAGGGAATGTAGGTCAGTGCTGTGACTAGTGATCTGCCAGCACACCATACTGTACAACTGTACTACAGAAGAAAGAACAATGGCCACTGCTGTGCCCCATGCTGCGTCGCCAACAACTAAGTGCGATTGGCAATGCCACGAGACGTGATCATAAACAAAGAGCCGGCAGTCACTCACAGTAATCCGAAAACTAAGCTAATACAAGTCTAGCCTGCTTGTCTGTATGTCATGGGTCTGGTGGGGCAGTATAACCCCCCAGGGAGGTTGCTACAGAGGTAGTACTTGCACATAGGCCTTGGTATTATAATGCAAATGCCACACGACAGGAAGGTGCCCTATTAGGCTGTGTGTTTAAAATGTGCATTTTTTTTTACATGCAGTTTCTGTTTTGACTGGTGATCACCCATGGCTATGAGTTCTGCAACCAAAACAAACATGCTAAAAAAGCAACAAAAAACAGTATAAACACAACCCCCACCAGTTTTCCCATTGGGGCCTGGAGCTTACCATACTATATGGTAATATAGGCATACATTGGGCAGTGACCCCCAACCTGTGGCTCTTCAGCAGTTGAAAAACTATAACATCTATAATGCCCAGAGAACAAAAATCTGTCTGGACATGATGGGATTTGTAGTTAGCAACCACTGGAGAGCCCCAAGTTGACAGACGCAGCTTCAGACTAGAGCTACACAGCAATGGTGGCCAGGCCAGAAGCCATGCGGCCATAGATCACCATGTCACACTGTGAGCACTGAGCTGCATGCTTGCTAAGGTAAGTCAGTGACCTGACAGACACAGGATAGCCATCCATGATGAATTGCCTGCAGATGGCAGTTTGCAGTGACAGCCACTTGTGGACTGCAACAAGACATCACGGTGCACTACGATTCCCATGGTGCAACAAGGTGATCATTGGTGCATGGCCAAACTACAGTGTAGACCCAGTCTTAGGGTACAAACCCACACACCGTATACACAGCAGATACGCAGCAGATTTGGTGGTGCAGATTTGATGCTGTGTCCAGTTATTTAGATCTAATCTGCTGCGTATTTGTTGCGTGTTTGCTGCGTATTTGCTGCGTATCGCAGCAGTAAATAAGCTGCGTATACGGTGTGTGGGTTTGTACCCTCAGGGTGAGATGTAAGGATCAGTACACAAAAGTGGGAGACACAACCCCCCTGCTGTCCTGCAGTACACACAATGAGCAAAGTGGGGGGGACACAACCCCCCTGCTGTCCTGCAGTACACACTATGAGCATAGTGGGGCACACCACCCCCTGCTGTCCTGCAGTACACACAATGAGCATAGTGGGGGACACAACCCCCTGCTGTCCTGCAGTACACACAATGAGCATAGTGGGGCACACAACCCCCCTGCTGTCCTGCAGTACACACAATGAGCATAGTGGGGCACACAACCCCCCTGCTGTCCTGCAGTACACACAATGAGCATAGTGGGGCACACAACCCCCCTGCTGTCCTGCAGTACACACAATGAGCATAGTGGGGCACACAACCCCCCTGCTGTCCTGCAGTACACACAATGAGCATAGTGGGGCACACAACCCCCCTGCTGTCCTGCAGTACACACAATGAGCATAGTGGGGCACACAACCCCCCTGCTGTCCTGCAGTACACACAATGAGCATAGTGGGGCACACAACCCCCCTGCTGTCCTGCAGTACACACAATGAGCATAGTGGGGCACACAACCCCCCTGCTGTCCTGCAGTACACACAATGAGCATAGTGGGGCACACAACCCCCCTGCTGTCCTGCAGTACACACAATGAGCATAGTGGGGCACACAACCCCCCTGCTGTCCTGCAGTACACACAATGAGCATAGTGGGGCACACAACCCCCCTGCTGTCCTGCAGTACACACAATGAGCATAGTGGGGCACACAACCCCCCTGCTGTCCTGCAGTACACACAATGAGCATAGTGGGGCACACAACCCCCCTGCTGTCCTGCAGTACACACAATGAGCATAGTGGGGCACACAACCCCCCTGCTGTCCTGCAGTACACACAATGAGCATAGTGGGGCACACAACCCCCCTGCTGTCCTGCAGTACACACAATGAGCATAGTGGGGCACACAACCCCCCTGCTGTCCTGCAGTACACACAATGAGCATAGTGGGGCACACAACCCCCCTGCTGTCCTGCAGTACACACAATGAGCATAGTGGGGCACACAACCCCCCTGCTGTCCTGCAGTACACACAATGAGCCTAGTGGGGGACACAACCCCCTGCTGTCCTGCAGTACACACTATGAGCATAGTGGGGGACACAACCCCCTGCTGTCCTGCAGCTGTCAGGAGTTGTTACAGAGTTGCACTGGAGTTAGACAATAGGCTGCTATGTGTATGAAGGGGCCCCGGGGCTGCTCCCTATCCTAACACTACGCCCAGCATTGCGCAGATACTAGGAGTAGTCGTGTGCACGCGCTGCCCGTTCCCCTCCCCCCGGTACCGGGGCAGCACTCACACATGGCCGCAGCGCGTCCTGGTCGGCCGGTTCAGCACCTCCAGGCACACGGCGCAGTCATAGCTGGGGTTGGGCTCGTCGTCCGCGATGGCTTTGTGCTCTCTGTCGCTGCTCAGTATGGAGCCCATGTCTGCGGTGTGCGGCGTCGGTTAGCAGTGTGAACACAGGGCTGTCGTCTTTGTGCGGTGCTCGGGCGGCATGTGAGGCGGCCGCTCGGGTTACAGCTCAGCCCCGACCAATGGGCAGGCGCTGTATTGTTGGGAAGCAGCATGTGCTCGGTGGCAGCGCTCCAGCCTGTACACAGCGGTAACCTGAGCCCCGAGCGGAGCCCCGCCCCCCGGCACCCTGCCCGGACCACGTGGTCACCAGCCTGCCGGCAACAAAGGGGAAACATGGCGAGAGGTGGACAGCTCAGCACTGACCTCAGCCACTGAGATAGCCACAGCTGTCACTGACTGCCAGAGATAAGAGAGCACACAGCTGTCACTGACTGCCAGAGATAAGAGAGCACACAGCTGTCACTGACTGCCAGAGATAAGAGCGCACACAGCTGTCACTGACTGCCAGAGATAAGAGAGCACACAGCTGTCACTGCCTGCCAGAGATAAGAGAGCACACAGCTGTCACTGACTGCCAGAGATAAGAGAGCACACAGCTGTCACTGATAGCAGAGGATGGGGGTATACAGCTGTCATTGATAGCAGAGGGTGGAGGTATACAGCTGTCACTGATAGCAGAGGATGGGGGTACACAGCTGTCACTGACTGCCAGAGATAAGAGAGCACACAGCTGTCACTGATAGCAGAGGATGGGGGGTACACAGCTGTCATTGATAGCAGAGGATGGGGGGTACACAGCTGTCACTGATAGCAGAGGATGGGGGTACACAGCTGTCACTGATAGCAGAGGATGGGGGGTACACAGCTGTCATTGATAGCAGAGGGTGGAGGTATACAGCTGTCACTGATAGCAGAGGATGGGGGGTACACAGCTGTCATTGATAGCAGAGGATGGGGGGTACACAGCTGTCACTGATAGCAGAGGATGGGGGTACACAGCTGTCACTGATAGCAGAGGATGGGGGGTACACAGCTGTCATTGATAGCAGAGGGTGGAGGTATACAGCTGTCACTGATAGCAGAGGATGGGGGTACACAGCTGTCACTGATAGCAGAGGATGGGGGTATACAGCTGTCACTGATAGCAGAGGATGGGGTATACAGCTGTCACTGATAGCAGAGGATGGGGTATACAGCTGTCACTGATAGCAGGGGATGGGGGTATATAGCTGTCACTGATAGCAGAGGATGGGGGTATACAGCTGTCATTGATAGCAGAGGATGGAGGTATACAGCTGTCACTGATAGCAGAGGATGGGGTATACAGCTGTCACTGATAGCAGAGGATGGGGTATACAGCTGTCACTGATAGCAGGGGATGGGGGTATAAAGCTGTCACTGATAGCAGAGGATGGGGGTATACAGCTGTCATTGATAGCAGAGGATGGAGGTATACAGCTGTCACTGATAGCAGAGGATGGGGTATACAGCTGTCACTGATAGCAGAGGATGGGGTATACAGCTGTCACTGATAGCAGAGAATGGGGTATACAGCTGTCACTGATAGCAGAGGATGGGGTATACAGCTGTCACTGATAGCAGAGGATGGGGTATACAGCTGTCACTGATAGCAGAGGATGGGGTATACAGCTGTCACTGATAGCAGAGGATAGGGTATACAGCTGTCACTGATAGCAGGGGATGGGGGTATACAGAAGGAGGTATGCTGGGAGTTGTTGTGCATGTGGTATACTAACTGCTGGTTTGTGTGTGTGTGTGTGGCGATCAGTGATGGGATGTATGAGGAAATCCTGCAGGCCTGTCCTGATGGTTTCAGTAGGTGTGAAGAGGGCCTAATGCAATACTATACAGCAATACTATACAGCACGGCATAGATCCATACGGCAGACTAATAACTAAATAAAAAAGGTCCCTAGAGAGGAATTAAACAGGTGTAAAAAAAGTTTTTGTTTTTTTTTTTAAACAACTTCTAAATAATTCTAAAACTCCCTATTCTTTTATTTTTTTTTAAGTAAAAAAAGAAACATATTTGGCATCATTGCATGCATAATTGTGCACAAGGAGGTATGCTGGGAGTTGTAGTGCACAAGGAGGTATGCTGGGAGTTTATAGTGTACAAGGAGGTATGCTGCTAGTTGTAGTGCACAAGGAGGTATGCTGGGAGTTGTAGTGTACAAGGAGGTATGCTGGGAGTTGTAGTGTACAAGGAGGTATGCTGGGAGTTGTAGTACACAAGGAGGTATGCTGGGAGTTGTAGTGCACAAGGAGGTATGCTGGGAGTTGTAGTGTACAAGGAGGTATGCTGGGAGTTGTAGTGTACAAGGAGGTATGCTGGGAGTTGTAGTACACAAGGAGGTATGCTGGGAGTTGTAGTGCACAATGAGGTATGCTGGGAGTTGTAGTGTACAAGGAGGTATGCTGGGAGTTGTAGTGTACAAGGAGGTATGCTGGGAGTTGTAGTGTACAAGGAGGTATGCTGGGAGTGGTAGTGCACAAGGAGGTATGCTGGGAGTTGCAGTGGTGCAGCAGCCCCCCATATAGTAGCAGACCCTGAAGCATATGGAGAGGCTCGGGAGGGGTTCTATGCCGTCAGCTGTGACAGCAGCATGTACACAGGAAAGAAGCCAGCACAAGCAATTGCTAAGTGCCATAAGCTATAAGTGAAGGGTGGCGGGCTGAGGAGCTGATGCATGGGGGCAGGGGGCGGCACACAGAGAACATGGCCGGCGCTCAGCTAGTTGCGTTTTTTTTGCCCGGAGTATAGATATAAGTATCAATACTTTGCTGTATTATACTTTTTTAATAGGAGTCCATGGCAGACTTCTGCTGCTGCATGCCTTTGCAATGGCATATGTGAATTCTATTGGCCCTATACATAAGGGAATACTTCAAATGTAAAATCTGATGGAAGCAAAAAAATAAAACAAAATGTGAACAGTGCCTTTATTGTAGGCGACACTTATTTATGCATTTTACAGACTGAGGACCTGTATAGTGTAAGCATAGTGTAGACTCTTGGGACATTATCCTCCCAAGAAGTCAAATATTTTCCTGGTTACATCCACTTTTCCCAGAAATGGACATGGCCATTATTTGCCATCGAATGACAGCCATCCACTAAATTTCAACAGTGTGTGAACATAGCCTTTCTGTGTTTTCAATCCACCCCTGGTTTTGGTTGTAAAATACTGAGAAAAAATACCATGTGGGAACATAGTCTTAAAGCGACTCTGTACCCACAATCTGACCCCCCCCCCCCCCCCCCCCCAAACCGCTTGTACCTTCGGATAGCTGCTTTTAATCCAAGATCTGTCCTAGGATCAGTTTGGCAGATGATGCAGTTATTGTCCTAAAAAACAACTTTTAAACTTGCAGCCCCGTGCCCAATGGCCGTGGCCTAGAGTATCTGTGCCCTAACCTTGCACCTCCCCTCTGTCCCTCCTCCCCGCCCTCTTCATCATTAGGAATGCCACTGGAACATTTTCTTCTGACTGAACATTGCACAAGTCCTTAAAGGGGTTGGCCACTTTATAGTAAAATTGCTCAGTGTAGAGTATTAGTAACTGTACTCACTGTATATACTGACAGCAGCTCCCTGTATACCTCATAGAGCTAATATCAGACTCCCCTCCTCCAGGCTGGGCTGCCCTGCTCTGTGGTGTTTTGGTCCATAAGATTGCTGACATGGAGGAGCATGTGACCAGGCCCCGCCCCCCTGTGTCCACCACTGAGCTTGTATATGTCTATGGAGAAAGCAGTGGACAGGACCTGGTCACATGCTCCTCCATGTCAGCCATTTTGTGGACTGAAACAAAACAGAGCAGGGTATCCCAGCCTGGTGAAGGGGAGTCTGATATTAGCTCTATGAGGTACACAGGGAGCTGCTGTCTGTATATACATTGAGTACACTTACTAATACTGTACACTGACCTATTTTACTATAAAGTGGCCAACCCCTTTAACGAACCAGCCCATGTTCAGTATTCACACAGCTAAGGAATAGGAGGCAATCTGCCAGGAGCATTCCTAATGATGAGGAGGGTGGGGAGGAAGGACAGAGAGGTTGTGGCAGCCTAATGCATACACAATGTAGGCGGGATCCCACCTCCTTCACTGAGTGGCTGAGCGGACCTGAGACGTCACGTCTCGGGCCAGCGTCAGACACCCGGAAGCGTCCGGGAACCGGGCACTGGAGAGCCCCGATGTGGGACCCGTCGCTGGAACCGGGGAGATGAGTGGACGTCTTTCCCCTCGGCCACCTCGGCCCCGGTCCCAGCGCAAAAGTGCCCCCACGCTGGAGTACCCCTTTAATCCAGGGGAAGGCCAAACCCCTATGAGGCAGATGCCAATTCCTTCCCAACTCCAATGGTAATCAGAATAATCCCTGGATCAATGTATCACTAGAAATTAGAGATGAGAGGACCTGGAGCATGCTCAAGTCGATCCGAACCCGAACTTTCGGCATTTGATTAGTGGCGGCTGCTAAACTTGGATAAAGCCCTAAGGCTGTGTGGAAATCATGGATATAGTCATTGGCTGTATCCATGTTTTCCAGACAACCTTAGAGCTTTATCCGAGTTCAGCAGCACCAGCTAATCAAATGCCGAACGTTCGGGTTCGGATCGACTCGAACCCGGTTCGCTCATCTCTAGTAGAAATCTAATGCCTATAACTGGTAATATTATGTTTTTCAAGAAAAGCATCCAGGCCTCCCATGAACTTATTTAAAGGGGTAGTGCGGCGCTAAACAATTATTCACAAAATAACACACATTACAAAGTTATATAACTTTGTAATGTATGTTATGTTAGTGAATGGCCCCCTTCCCCGTGTTTCCCCCCACCCACACCAGACCCGGAAGTGTAGTGCTCTATACATACCTGCTTCTTGCCGACCCCCGTCCACCATCTTGTGCCAATGATGTTATCTTCGGACGGACGGCCGAACCGCTCCGACCGTCCCTAGTGTCGGCCCCCCTCTGCTGTGTCATCAGCTGCTCACCCGCGATTGAGCGCAGTTATGCTCAGCCAATCGTGCCTGAGTAGCTGATGACGCGGCAAAGGGCGGCCGGCACTAGGGACGGTCAGAGCGGTTCGGCCGTCCATCCGTCCAAAGATAACATCATTGGCACAAGATGGTGGACGGGGGTCGGCAAGAAGCAGGTATGTATAGAGCACTACACTTCCGGGTCTGGTGTGGGTGGGGGGAAACACGGGGAAGGGGGTCATTCACTGTATAACTGTATAACTTTGTAATGTGTGTTATTTAGTGAATAATTGTTTAGTGCCGCACTACCCCTTGAATCAGCCATGACAACATCATATGGCAGAGAGAAGTAAAGTAAAGAATCCGCGTCTGTGCTGATGGTGAAACCTTCTTTCCTCTAGACGTAGTCATGGTTACAGACCTAGGAGTAAAAAGATCACTACAAAGATCTCTGTATTGTCCATTCATATATTTGTACATTATGATCAGATCGCCCCTAAGACATCTTTTTTTCTAGACTAAATAAGTCCCACTATTGGTGGGGTCCTTACCGTGTACACCACACAACATGACATTTTTGACATACCCAAATGGACAGCTCATAAAAATATTAATCTGAAAACTGGTTTAGCAGAGTTTCCTTACTAGAAGAAATGCTCAGAAAACAGTGAAGGTCGGCGATCTGGATCCTCTAGCTTCCCGGTAAGCTTATCACCATGAGATAGTCTGCTACCCACTTGCTGACTGTACACAGCTGTAAATGGTAGGATCAGCCTTGCTGACAAGATGTCAGCAAAGTGGTGCCTATTTTGAGATACAGCTGGGGGCAGGAGCTATTTCATTAGGGTACTATTACACCAACAGATCTGACGACAGATTATCTGCCAAAGATTTGAAGCCAAACCCAGGAACAGACTATAAACAGAGATCAGGTCATAAAGGAAAGACTGGATTTCTCCTCTTTTCAAATCCACTCCTGGGTTTGGCTTCAAATCTTTGGCAGATAATCTGTCGTCAGATCTGTTGGTGTAATAGTACCCTTAGAGTCTCACTATTACTAGGACCGACTCTAGTAAAAAGTAGTCCTCAGCACTCTTGGCTAGTCCGAGCTGCTCATTGGATTTATATTACTGCACTGTTTTTTTTTCTTTAAGATCAACTGTTGTCAGAAAGTTATATAGATTTATTATTACTTCTATTTGAAAATCTCCGGTCTTCCAGTACTTATCAGCTGCTGTATGTCCTGTAGAAAGTAGTGTATTCTTTCCAACCTGACACAGTGCTCTCTGCTGCCACCTCTGTCTGTGACAGCAACTGTCCAGAGCAGTAGCAAATCCTCATAGAATACTTCTACTGCTCTGGACAGTTCCTGTCACAGACAGAGGTGGCAGCAGAGGGCACTGTGTCAGACTGGAAATAATACATAACTTCCTGCAGGACATACAGCAGCTGTTAAGTACTGGAAGACTTTTTATATATAATATATTTTTGCTGGAGCTTCCCTTTAAAGCCAAAATCCTATGAGCCCCCAGGTTTTTATTTTGTGTCCATATACTTTAGCTATATGTCAGCAGAACACTAGACAGCCTTTCCTCCCATCAAGTACTTGGCATGCATCATTTTAGTGGAAAGAACTGCTAGATTCTGGCAGTGGCTTATCTCCTGTCACAACAATGAGCAGACATGTTAAAGCCAACATGCAATATTTTACTTTCCCCTAACATCTGCCCTTGAGGAAGAGTCAGGACTCTCCCAATACATACAAAATTGGACCAAAATACTGAAATTTTTACCATGAGTCACATGAGAGGGTGTGCTGTCATACAGCCCCAATCCATCTTCTCTTCTTTTGTTACCTGCACAGAACTAAGCAGATTTACAGTATAGTAATAGGTATAACAATTATAAAGTAGATGTAGCACTGCATGGCTCTCCGAGACAGTATTATAGACAGGGATGATTGTCACATAGGTGGATTATTTCCCAGCACACTTAGAAAGCATGGCCTTTACATACACATGGCAGACAGTAAATACAGGGTATCTGAGCTTTGTATACATGTATACTGCTTGCACTAGGAATGTCAGTCACCTCCTTGCACTGTAAATGCCGCCCATTTGACATTATACTCCAACATAGCAGGAAACAATTTTATATAATTGGTTTAATATATAATATTATTCTTCTGCAAGCTCGTAAGTGCTGCATGCATCCTCTGATCAGAAGCCACATGGCCATTTCTAGTATATCCAGTTGTTCAAAATGCGGGGGAATAACATTTCCTCATAAGCTCAAAAATGTCCTCAAAATGTCAGTAATAAAAAGTGAAAGCTGATGTTTTCTCTCTATAACATTGAAGAATTGAAGTTTTGCCGCTCTATGAAAGAGAACATTCAGGAATCTGGGAAAGCAGAATAATGGGCAGAGAAGGGAGGTTGGTTACAAATTTCAACTTAAAAGAAAATGTTAGGGAGGGGGGAGGGGGGTCACGCCCCAATTGGAATGTCGCAGACACTTCTTAGTAGTAAAACAGGAAGAGTTTACTCTACTGTACAGTCTCTCTTCCAGGCCCACAAGGTTTGGCTTTTTTCACTGACAACTCTAAGGGTGGTATTACACAGAACGATTATCGTTCGAAAAATCGTTAAATCGTTCAGATTTTAACCATAATGGTTTTGTGTAATAGCAAACAACGATTAAACGACCAACGAGAAATCGTTGGTTGTTTAATAGAATTCTGACCTATTTTTATCGTTTTATCGTTCGCAAATCGTTCGATGTAAGAAAAAGTCATAGCTAAAACATACGCAATAGCGACAACAAAGCTTATGTAAGAACGATCATAAGTAACGATCATCGTTCCGTGTAATTTGGCAAGCAATTTTGGGTCGTTTTCCATAGCGGTCGTATGAGATCGTTTATCGTTAGTCGTCAAAAAATCGCGTAATAGTACCCTAAGGATCCAGATGGCACGATTTTTCGGGTGCTTCTGGGTGTCTGACGCGGGCCCGAGACGCTACGTCTCAGGTCCGCTCAGCCACTCAGTGAAGGAGGCGGGATCCGTTTGAAGTCCGCTCGGATCCCGCCTCCTTCACTGAGTGGCTGAGCGGACCTGAGACGTAGCGTCTCGGGCCCGCGTCAGACACCCAGAAGCGGCCGGGAATCGGGCACCGGAGCGCAGTGATGCGGGACCCGCCGCTGGAACCGGGGAGGTAAGTGGATGTCTTTTATTTCAGCCACCTCCTCCTCGGTCCCCAAAAAAAAGTGCCCCCACGCTGGAGCACCCCTTTAATTGCAAACCGCACCTGAACTGGAGACAAGAGTCGTGTTGTCTCTGAAAGAAAGTGGCCATTAGGGTATAAACCCACACACCGTATACGCAGCAAAAACGCAGCAAATACGCAGCAGATGTGAAGGTGAAGATTTGATGCTGTGTTCAGTTATTTAGATCTAATCTGCTGCGTATATATACGGTGTGTGGGTTTGTACCCTTAAGTTGCAGGCAGAAAGCTCTCCCATAACAAAGGGTTCGGACAGTGATTTTCCATCACAGCTGACCCCTTTATACACTGTTATTATCTGATGGTGGCCGGTCGGGAGATCCCCATACACCTTAGGGTCCTATTAGACAAAGCGATTTTTAACAATAAAGATCGCAAACTAGATTGTTTATCATTAACCTGAAATCATTCACCATATTACACAGAACCATAGTCGTTAGTTACGATCGTTACTAAGATTGTTTAGTCCTTCTGATCCCAGCAAAATAATGAAGAATGTGCAATTACACTAAACGATTAGTGAAGAAATGCGGAACTTGAGCGAACGAATGTGGAATTACAGCGATTAAAAATTATTTTAGGTTTAGATCTAAATCAACAACACACAAATGATTTTTCAATCGTTGCCTACAATTACAACGAATATTGTTTAAATTCGAACAATATATAGGGTCCCTTTACACACACATTATCTTACAGATAACTGGCAGAAGTTTGCAGCCGAAACCAGAAATGGATTAAAAAGAGGAGAAATCTCAGTCTTTCCTTTATGACCTATTCCGTTTATAGTCTGGTTCCAGGCTTTGGTTGCAAAAATCTGTCAGATAATCTGTGTGTGTAAAGGAACCCGGGCTCGTTCCCACTGAGCAAAAGCAGCTGAATTTCTGCGCTGAATCAGCGCTGAAATTTCAGCCGTTAAAATAGGTGCAGAGCTAATTTCCATTGTGTTGAATGGAAATTCTGCTCTGCAGTTCACACAGTGGAATTTCCGCACTGAACTAATCCGCTTTCCGCCAGAAGAATGAACATGTTCATTCTTCCGCTAGCGGAAGCCTATACAATCCAATGGGGCTCTGATTTTCTGTTTCAGCGCGGAATACAAGCGTATTCAGCGCGGAATACAAGCGTAATACAAGCGGAAATTACTCGCTGAATCAGCGCGGAAATGGGGAAAAAAGGGGGGGAGGAGGATTCTAGTATATATTCTGGTATAGTCTAGTTTACTCACCAAATACTCGCTGAATTTCAGCGCTGAATGCATGCGGATTCAGCGCGGATTCCTCGAGTATTCCGCGCTGAATTTGTCAAGAGCTGATTAAGAGCTGAACACTTTCCTAGCAGAATACGCAGGGATTCTGCTTACATTCTGCTTATATTCTGCTCGGAATTCAGCGTCAGTTGATTTCAGGCGGAAATATTTCCTTGCGTAATCCGCCCCTTTTGCTCTGTGTGAACGTAGCCTTATACGGTTAAATCTGCCATGAACGAGGAGTACGTCGACTGAAGTATAAGGTATAAGGGGATCTTTAGACTGGAAATAGCTCTAGCAGTATAGGTTTAGAACAGGGGTGGGGAACCTTTTCCATGTCGAGGGCCAGTCGGGCATTAATAAAATCATTCGAGGGCCACATACTGTGTGCGGCAGTTAGTAGCGTGGGTTGGCAGCACCTGGGACGAGGCAAAGTATTGTTCCCTAATGCCCCTGCTATTGTAGTTAACCCCCAGTGATGCCCCTTGTAGTCTAGTTAACCCCCAGTGATGGCTCTGGTAGTCTAGTTAACCCCCAAGTCATGCCCCTTGTAGTCTAGTTATCCCCCCCAGTGATGCCTCTGGTAGGCCTAGTTACCCATCCCCCCCAGTGATGTCCCTGGTAGCCTAGTTAACCTCCCCCCAGTCATGTCCCTGGTAGCCTAGTTAACCCCCCCCCCCAGTCATGTCCCTGGTAGCCTAGTTAACCCCCCCCCCCAGTCATGTCCCTGGTAGCCTAGTTAATCCCCCCCAGTTATGTCCCTGGTAGCCTAGTTAACCCCCCCAGTCATGTCCCTGGTAGCCTAGTTAACCCCCTCCCCCCAGTCATGTTCCTGGTAGCCTAGTTAATCCCCCCAGTCATGTCCCTGGTAGCCTAGTTAATCCCCCCCAGTTATGTCCCTGGTAGCCTAGTTAAACCCCCCAGTCATGTCCCTGGTAGCCTAGTTAAACCCCCCAGTAATGTCCCTGGTAGCCTAGTTAACCCTTCCAGTCATGTCCCTGGTAGCCTAGTTAACCCTTCCAGTCATGTCCCTGGTAGCCTAGTTAACCCCCCAGTGCCTGTCCCCCCAAAAAAATTAAAATTCCCACTCACCTTTCCTACGCTGCCCAGATCCTATTCTCTCCCCTCTAGCCCGGGCCCGTCTTCTCCTGCAGGTGGCGCGCGGTGAAATGACGTAATCGCGCGCGGCCCGCAGGACAAGGAAGACGTGCGCTGCCCTGGTGGAGAAGGGGACGGCACTCACAGCACCCTCCTGTGTCTGGCAGCCGTCACAGACACAGGAAGATGCTTGTGAATGCCAGCTCCTACCCCGCCAGAGTGTCGCACAGATCACAGGGGAGCCGCGGAGGTTCCCCACCGCTGGTTTAGAGCAACTTTTTGAGTCATAGCATTTTTACCACAATTTTACAGTTAACAATATAATGCTTTAACCTGCCTGGGGCCCTCTTGCAGTGCAGGGTCAGTGTGAGTCTGCCTGCACCAGCTTGTCAGATATCCAACACTATATACCTTAGTAAATTGTGAATTGCTATTGGTTGTGTGGTTGTGTACACTATGCCTGGAGGGAGGGGAGACTCATGTCTATCACTGCTCGATTTCTTAGCATTTTTAAAACAACATCTGTAGCATCTAAATTCTATATCATGACGTTACATCATACATACATTCTGCAGCTGCTGAAGAAACTCTTAAAAACATGTTACACCACATGCTGGTCAGTCAGTGGTTAGCTCAAGAAAAGGAACTTCCCTGTGACTCACTACTTGTACAGGAAAAGCCATAGTAAAGTAGTGCTTGTGTAATATCAGTTTCTCCTTATAATAGCCACCAGTGAAACAGCTCCATGGTATGCAATTGCAACCAGGCCCCTTACATTCCCCCTTACATTCAAGCATCCATTCTGTCCGTACATAGACAATGTTCTGCGGACTGGACCTGGGAGCTCCCAGCGTCATGATTAATTATGATGTTGGGAGTTCCTAAGTCGTTCAAAAGTTCTTGCTAGTGTACAGACACAGCCTTGCGGTACAGTATGTTTTTTAAAAAGGGGTAGCATGGTAGTCTATACTTTTTTTGTTCCTTACATAAAATATACAATATACAATATACATATGCTTTACATATGCATACATATGTAAACCAGGCCAAAGTAGCCCCAAGCCTATGGTTACATTGTGAATACACCACTCTATGTGTTGCCTTTTTTTTCTTTTACATATAGCCATGTGATACATTACTGTGTTTGTCTTGTGTTAGGAAATAACCCTGCATAGACCATAATCTGACGTTAAAGTGACTGTACCACCAGGCCCAGGCTGAAGCACTGGAGGCGGGCCGACCCACCCCCAGTGGGAAGAAACCCCAGCCCCTCCATGACGTGACTCCATTAGAATCAATGGAACCCTATTATAGAGGGGTAGGGGTTTCCTCCCACTAAGGGTGGGTCGGCCCGCCTTCAGTGCTTCAGCCTGGGCCTGGTGGTACAGTCACTTTAAGCCACACAATAAGGCTAGGTTCACACTATGTAACTGTGCGGCTGTATTTTTTATGCGGCTGTAAATGTGCGGATGAAACTACGGCCGTGGGAAAAAATAGACATGCGGCTGAAAACATACGGTCATTTACTTGGAAATCTGGTTCAACTAAAAATAACAAATAAAATCTTAAGAAAGTGATGCAAACACCTCTGGATGCATCTGGGAAAGCAGGGAAACAGTTTACAGGAATCGCTATTACCGGGGTTTGCGATCCTCTGCACTAATGCCGATGTCTCTCATGGTTAATCTAATAAAATAATAAAACACATTTTCGTTGTAATAAAGTCCCTTTCATTGTTCAATAATTAAATTTAAACTAATCCATCATTTTGCAATTAAATATACTGTTAAAATAAATATATATATAAATAAATGTATATTTATATATATATTTATTTTTTGAAAGTATATTTAATTGCAAAATTATGGATTCGTTAGAATTAAATTATTGAACAACGAAACTGAATTTATTTCATCGAAAATGTGTTTTATTAATTAAATATTAATTAGTACAGGAAGCTCCATAAGCCGTTAATTCATATGCCGGCAATAGAGCTTTCTGTACTAATCATCACTTTACTTTAATGAAAACATCAAATGTTTCTTCTAATTATGTTATCACAATAGCATTATTAGAAGAAACATTTAGAATTATATGTGCGCTCAGCTGATTGGCTGATTGCACATATAATGAGCCGGTCCGCAGTACAGTGACTTCATTGTGCTGCGGACCAGCGAAGAGACAACATCAGGGTAAGTATAGAGCTCTCCCCACCCCCTCCCCAGCACTGCACCCCTCCCAGCAAGGAAGGGGGGGTCAGTTAACCCCTTCCTTGCTGGGATGGGTGCAGTCTGACATCAGTCTGGCCCCCAAGGGGTTAAGGGGGATGCAATACATCCTCCCTTAGCCCCTTGGGGGCCAGACTGTAAGCAGCGATCTGTAAAGATGCTGCATACTGTAAGGAGCACAACACCGCTCACAATGATGGGTGTTGTGCTCCTGTTTGTGTGTTTTTTGTGTGTTTCTCCCTTTTTGTTTTTCAGATATCGGTTTCCTGGGGATTACGTCGGATTCCGTGGACTACGTCGATGACCAGCGTTTTTTTTTTTTTTTTATAAAATGGTCAATGAGGGGTGTGGGGGTGTTTTTATTTAACCCCTTAGGGACCAAGCCTGTTTGGGCCTTAATGACCAGGCTCATTTTTCAAAATCTGACCTGTCTCACTTTATGCGCTTATAGCTCAGTGATGCTTTAACGTATGCTAGCGATTCTGAGATTGTTTTTTCGTAACATATGGTACTTTATGTTAGTGGCAAAATTTGTTCACTGTCTTGTGTGTTTTTTGTGAAAAACATCAAAATATAATGAAAAATTTGAAAATTTTGCACTTTACGAACTTTGAAATTCTTTGCTTCTAAAAAAAAAGGCACATGACAAAAATTAGTTAGTAAGTCACATTATCAATATGTCCTCTTTATTCTGGCTTCATTTAGTAAACATATTTCACTTTTTTAGGGTGTTACGGGGCTTAGAAATGTATCAGCAAATTATCAAATTTTCATGAAATTTCCAAAACTGATTTTTTTAGGTACCAGTTCTTTTTTTAAGTTGATTTAGGAGGCTTGTATACTGGAAACCCCCATAAGTGACCCCATTTTGGAAACTAGACACCTTAAAGAATTAATCTAGGGGTATAATGAGCATTTTAACCCTACAGGGGCTGGAGGAAAGTATTCACAATTAGGCCGGAAAAAAATGGAAAATAGAAATTTTCCAATAATATATTTGTTAAGATTAAAGTATCTCATTTTCATAATAAACATGAGAGAAAATGCACCCCAAATTTTGTAATGCAGGTTCTCCTGAGTAGAACGGTACCCCATATGTGGGCGTAAACCACTGTATGGGCACACAGCAGGCCTCAGAAGGAAGGGAGCACCTATTAGCATTTCCAGTTCAGATTTTGCTGAAGAAATTTCTGAGCGCCAGGTGCGTTTGCAGAGCCCCTGTAGTGTCAGCAGAATAGAACCCCCCCAAAAGTCACCCCATTTTGGAAAGTACACCCATCAAAGAATACATCTTGGGGTGTGGTGACCATTTTGACCCCACAGGTATTAGAGGAAAGTATTCAAAAGAAGACAGTAAAAATGAAAAAATTGAATTTTTCCAATAATATGTTTGTTTAGTTTGAAATTTCTCAATTTCACGAGGAACAGGGGAGAAAACTCACCCCAATATATGTAAGGCAGGTACTCCTGAGTAGAACGATACCCCATATGTGGGCATAAACCACTGTGTGGGCACACAGCGGGCCTCAGAAGGAAGGGAGCGCCAATTAGCATTTCCAGTTCAGATTTTGCTGAAGAAATTTCTGAGCGCCAGGTGCTTTTGCAGAGCCCCTGTAGTGTCAGCAGAATAGAACCCCCCCAAAAGTCACCCCATTTTGGAAAGTACACCCATCAAAGAATACATCTTGGGGTGTGGTGACCATTTTGACCCCACAGGTATTAGAGGAAAGTATTCAAAAGACAGTAAAAATGAAAAAATAGAATTTTTCCAATAACATGTTTGTTTAGTTTGAAATTTCTCAATTTCACGAGAAACAGGGGAGAAAACTCACCCCAATATATGTAAGGCAGGTTCTCCTGAATACAACGGTACCCCATATGTGGGCATAAACCACTGTGTGGGCACACAGCAGGGCTCAGTAGGGAGGGAGCGCCAAGCATTTTCAGTGCATGATTTTCCTGAAGAAGTTTCTGAGCGCCAGGTGCGTTTGCAGTGCCCCTGTAATGTCTACAGAATAGAACCCTCCCCCCCAAAATCACCCCATTTTGGAAAGTACACCCCTCAATGAATTTATCTTGGGGTGTGGTGACCATTTTGACCCCACAGGTATTGGAGGAAAGTATTCAAAACTAGACCGTAAAAATGAAAAAAATTGAATTTTTTCAATAACATGTTTGTTTAGTTAGAAATTTCTCAATTTCACTAGGAACAAGGGAGAAAAAGCACCCCAAAACTTGTAACGGAGGTTCTCCTGAGTACAATGGTACCCCATATGTGGGCATAAACCACTGTATGGGCACACAGCAGGGCTCAGAAGAGAAGGAGTGTCATTTTAGTTACAGGCAATATGTGGGTGTTTACTGGTTATCTGGGGTGGTAATAGACAATCTCAGGGTGTTTACTGGCTATCTGAGGTGGCAGCAGGCAATCTGTTGGGGTTATGGGCAATCTGGGGTGGTTACGAGCAGTCTGTGCCAATCTGGGGTGGTTACGGTCAATCTGGGGTGGTTACGGTCAATCTGGGGTGGTTACGGTCAATCTGGGGTGGTTACGGTCAATCTGGGGTGGTCACAGGCAATCTGGGGTGGTCACAGGCAATCTGGGGTGGTCACAGGCAATTTGGGGTGGTTACTGGTTGTATGGGGTGGTTATGGGCAATCTTGGGGTGTTTACTGGCTATCTAGGGGTGGTTACTGGCTATCTGGGGAGGTGACGGGCAATCTGGGGGTGTTCACTGACTATCTGGGGATGCAACGGGCAATCTGGGGTGGTGACGGAAAATCTGGGGTGGTGACGGGAAATCTGGGGTGGTTGCGAGCAATCTGTGGTGGTTACAGGCAATTTGGGGTAGTTACAGGCAGTCTGTGGCAATCTGGGGTGGTTACGGGCTGTCTGGAATGGTTATGGGCTATGGGGGGGATACGGGCAATCTGGGGAGATTACGGGCAATCTGGGGAGATTACGGGCATTCTGGGGTGGTGACAGGCAGTCTGGGGTGGTTATGGGCTGTCTGGGGTGGTTATGGGCTGTCTGGGATGGTTATGGGCTGTCTGGGATGGTTATGGGCTGTCTGGGATGGTTATGGGCTGTCTGGGGTGGATACGGACAATCTGGGGAGGTTACAGACAATCTGAGGAGGTTACAGGCAATCTAGGGTGGTTACGGGCAATCTGGGGTGGTTACGGGCAATCTGGGGTGGTTACGGGTAATCTGGGGTGGTTACGGGTAATCTGGGGTGGTGATGGGTAATTTGGGGTGGTTACAGGTAATCTGGGGTGGTTACAAGTAATCCAGGGTGGTTACGGGTAATCCAGGGCACTTGACTTTGGTGACAGGCGTAAAAAAGTGCCGGCACCATTTGGAACAAGCGATCAGTGGTATATAGTATATACCGCTGATCACTTGTACTAGGACCACACCGGGTGGTCACCGATCATTGCCCCATGCTCTCCGCCACCTCCGGTGGTGAAGAGAATGAAGCTTGGATCATTTTTAGGAATCCATCACTGTGAACAGAGTCTGTTCACAGTGATGACGGCGGCCATCTGGGATCAGATGGCCGCCCTGGGAGGGGAGGGTCAGTGGCCAGGTCACTAGGGTTAATTCTGGGGATGGGGGGGACATGTTTTCATCTCCTCTCACTGTGGATTCACGGTGAGAAGAGATGAAAGCGTTCAGCTGCGCTGGCAATGCCCGTTACCGGTAGCCGCCTTTATACTGATAATAACGTCGATCACCGGTGAGGGGACTGGCCGGGACTGACCCCACACTCTCCCCCAACCCCTCAGCTACCTCCGATAGCTGAGAGGAGGGGGCTGCAGGCATTACCGGCGCCGCTGCACTATTCTGCACCATCGCCATAAAGAGCTGATGGCAGCAGAATAGACCCCATTAGTGATCGCCGTAAAAATCCGTATCGGCGGTCACTAATAACATAATACATGTATTCTCTGGGTCGCTACGGTTACGGCGATACCACATTTGTATAGTTTTTTTTAACTATTACCGCTTTGGCGCAATAGAAACTATCTTCCTAGCCAAAACCCACAAAAACTGTCCCTGCATTGCAAGATCCATAGCGTTCTCATCTTTTGCGCGACAGAGCTGGTTTTGGGCTTATTTTTTGCGGGAAGATCTGTAGTTTCTATTGATACCAAGTTTTATATGTATATGACTTTTTGATCTCTTTTATGACGTATTTTCTAAAGTGGATTGATAAAATACAGCTATTCTAGTACTGTTTTTTTTATTTTTTTTTAACAGCGTGTGTCGTGCGATATAATTATTGATATAGTTTTATAGATTGGGTTGTTACGGACGTAACGATACCAAATATGTAAAGGATTTGTGTTTTTGATCACTTTTATGTAATGTTTTATAGTGTATGGGGAATGTAATGCATCTTTATTATTGGGGGGGGGCTGGGGGGGGCTGTGTTGTGTTTGGTGCACACTTTTTTTCACTTTTTTTAACTTTTACACTAGTGTACATTACTGTACACTAGTGTAAAATACTTAGATCACTGATACAATACATTGCAGTACCTGATGTACTGCAATGTATTGTATCATGCCTCATGCTGACAGGCAATAGCCGCGGCCACCCCTGTCAGCATGAGGCATCTCCATAGTGACCCCAGGGACCTTCATTAGGACCCCGGGATCACCATGGAGACATCGGGACCCCGGACGGCGCCGCGGGACATCGCGATCATGTAAGTGAACCACGGCGCCGTCCGGGATCCACCGGGACCCGTTAGATGCCGCTGTCATGGTTTGACAGCGGCATTTAACGGGTTAAACTGCCCGGAGCGGAGAATCCTCCGCTCCGGGCAGTTACAGGAGGGTGTCAGCGGTCACACTGACCGCTGATCCCCCGTCCTGCAGCCGCCGCCGGGCGGTAATTTATTCCGATGCGCCCGCCGTTAAAAGGCGTACGCATCGGAATAAAGCCCATTAGTGGCCGCCGTGAAAAGGCAGCATGGCGGTCACTAAGGGGTTAAATAAAAATTTTTTTTAACTTGTGTCTTGTCTTTATTTCTTTACTTTATAGACTTAGTAGTGGAAGCCGTCTAATAGACGGAATCCATTACTAAGTTGGGGCCTAGTGTTAGCCGGTATAAAATGGCTAACACTAACCCCCTATTATTACCCCAGTACCCAATGCCACCAGGGGTACTGGGAAGAGCCGGGTGCCAGTGGTCCCGGAGCGTCAAAATTGGCGCTCCTGGACCGGGCGGCCGCAGGCTGGTAAGATTTAGGCTGGGGAGGGCCTAAACCAATGGCTCTTCCCACCCTGGTGTTACCAGGCTGCTGTCGTTTGGTTTTTAACCCGGCTGGTTATAAAAATAGGGGGGACCCTATGCGTTTTTTTTTATTATTTATTTATTATTAAAAAAAAAAAAAAAACGCATAGGGTCCCCCCTATTTTTATAACCAACCGGGTTAAAAACCAAACGACAGCAGCCTGGTAACACCAGGGTGGGAAGAGCCATTGGTTTAGGCCCTCCCCAGCCTAAATCTTACCAGCCTGCTGCCGCCCGGTCCAGGAGCACCAATTTTGACGCTCCGGGACCACTGGCGCCCGGCTCTTCCCAGTACCCCTGGTGGCATTGGGTACTGGGGTAATAATAGGGGGTTAGTGTTAGCCATTTTATACCGGCTAACACTAGGCCCCAACTTAGTAATGGATTCCGTCTATTAGACGGCTTCCACTACTAAGTCTATAAAGTAAAGAAATAAAGACAAGACACAAGTTAAAAAATTTTTTTATTCAAATAAAAACACCCTCACATCCCTCATTGACCATTTTATTAAAAAAAAAAAAAAAAAAAACGCTGGTCATCGACGTAGTCCATGGAATTTGACGTAATCCCCAGGATACCGATATCTGAAAAACAAAAAGGGAGAAACACACAAAAAACACACAAACAGGAGCACAACACCCATCATTGTGAGCGGTGTTGTGCTCCTTACAGTATGCAGCATCTTTACAGATCGCTGCTTACGGTCTGGCACCCAAGGGGTTAAGGGAGGATGTATTGCATCCCCCTTAACCCCTTGGGGGCCAGACTGATGTCAGACTGCACCCATCCCAGCAAGGAAGGGGTTAACTGACCCCCCCTTCCTTGCTGGGAGGGGTGCAGTGCAGGGGAGGGGGTGGAGAGAGCTGTATACTCACCCCAATGTGTCCACTTCGCTGGTCCGCAGCACAATGAAGTCACTGTGCTGCGGACCCACTAATTATATGTGCGCTCAGCCGAACAGCCAATCAGCTGAGCGCACATATAATTCTAAATGTTTCTTCTAATAATGCTATTGTGATAACATAATTAGAAGAAACATTTGATGTTTTCATTAAAGTAAAGTGATGATTAGTACAGAATGCTCTTTTGCCGGCAATATGAATTAACGGCTTATAGAGCTTCCTGTACTAATTAATATTTAATTAATAAAACACATTTTCGATTAAATAAATTCAGTTTCGTTGTTCAATAATTTAATTCTAACGAATCCATCATTGTGCAATTAAATATACTGTCAAAAAATAAATATATATATAAATATACATTTATTTATATATCTATTTATTTTAACAGTATATTTAATTGCAAAATGATGGATTCGTTAGAATTAAATTATTGACCAATGAAAGGGACTTTATTACAAAGAAAATGTGTTTTATTAACTTAATATATTAACTATTAGAGGCATCGGCATTCGGCATCATTGCCGTCTATTTTTGAAGTACTCCGTACGGACCGCCTGTCAATCTACGGCCGCGTTTCCAGCCGCAAACAATGGTCTTGTTCATTTTTTACGGGTCCGTTTACGATAGGGCCGTAGATTCATACATAGTGTGCACTGTGCAGCCGTATATCCTATACTTTCCAGCGTACGCATGAACCACCAAAAATACCGCCGCACAATTACAGCCGCAAATACAGCCGCACACTTACATAGTCTGAACCTAGCCTAATGGTGCATTTACACAGACAGATTTATCTGACAGATCTTTGAAGCCAAAGCCAGGAATGGATATGAGAAAAAGAGAATTCAATTCGGGAGATTTATCAAACTGGTGTAAAGTAGAATTGGCTCAGTTGCCCCTAGCAACCAATCAGATTCCACTTTTCATTTTTCAACGAATCTGTGACAATTCTACTTTACACTAGTTTGATAAATCTCCTTCTTAGGGTCCTATTACACGGAGCAATTTTTAACGATTAACGATAAACGATCACAAAACGAGATTGTTTATCGTTAACCTGAAATAGTTAACCATATTACACAGAACAATAGTCGTTAGTTACGATCGTTACTACGATTGTTATTGCGATTGTTACTATGATCGTTTATTCCTTCTGATCCCGGCAAAACAATGAGCAATGTGCAATTACACTAAACGATCAGTGAAAAAATGCGGAACTTGAGAGAACAAAATGTGGAATTACAGCGAACAATAAGCAAAACGATTAGCAATAATTTTAGGTTCAGATCTACAGTAAATGAACGATCAACAATAGGGATGGTCAGAACCGAGTTCGGTTCGGGTTCGTGTGAACCCGAACTCTCGGCAATGATTCCCGCTGTCTGGCCACTCTGTGGAAAGGGTGGATACAGTGGGAGGACCGCCTGGAAAACTGGGATACAGCCAAAGCCATAGGCTGTATCCCAGTTCTCCAGGCGGTCCTCCCGCTGTATCCACCCACTGCACGGAGCGGGCAGGCAGCGGGAATCTGATGCCGAGCGTTCGGGTTCATACGAACCCGAACCTCGGCAGTTTCGGACCATCCCTAATCAACAACAACATTGCCTGCAATTACGTAAAATGATTATCGTTTAAATTTGAGCGATATAGCGATTTTTCGCACGATAATTGTCCAGTGTAATAGGGCCCTTAGTCTTTCCTTATGACCTGTTTTCTCATTTTCGATTTTTCACAAGTGCATCATATACGATTGCTGAAATGGAGAAACTGCCCCCCAATATTACACAGTCCTGTGTTTGGAAATACCCCTGCTTGGGCCGTAATCTATTGCTTTGCCACATGATGATGACCCAGAAGGTTACATTTGATAATGTGTTTTCCCTTAGTCCCATCAGCGGCACAATAATGGGGTATTCTTGCCCCGGTGAGCTAGACAGGACAAAAAGAATATTTAGTAGTACAAACAAAGTATTATTATCTCAAATAATGGCTCCTCCTCCCTCTAGAATAATTGGAGGCGGATCCCAACAGCCAGTGAGTCATTTTAAAGTAGAAAAATATAATCAAACAACACAAAGAATTAAGGGCGGGAAGTTGTACCGCTAATGGGACTAAGGGAAAACACATTATCCATCAAATGTAACCTTCCCTTACGTTCCACAGCGGCACAATAATGGGCATTTGACATGTACTTTTAAACGCCCCAAGGGTGGGATTGTTGAAAAGCTGAGTTAACAACCGAAGTGGAAAAACTTGGAATAGAGTTTCCTATTCTGTAGTGCCAAAAGAAAGTCCTAGGCGTAGACCAAGCTGCTGCAAGACAAATTTGTTCCAGAGGTCTAAGGGCTCTTTCTGCCCATGAGGCCGCCATGGCCCTGGTGGAATGGGCTTTCGTAAATTTTGGAGGATCTTGGTCATTCAAAGTGTAGCAGACATTGATGCATTCTGAAATCCACCTAGAGATGGAAGGCTTGGATGCCTTTTTGCCTTTGTACAAAAAAAGACTCACTGGCTGTGGGGATCCGCCTCCTTTTATTCTAGGGGGAGGAGGGGCCATTATTTGAGATAATAAAACTTTGTTTGTTTGTACTAGTAAATATTCTTTTTGTCCTGCCTAGCTCACAGGGGCAAGAATACCCCATTATTGTGCCGCTGTGGGACGTGAGGGAAGGAAAAGATCAAACTTTAGCCAGGGCTTCATTTTAGCCTGAATGACTTAAAGGACCCACTGAGTGTAACGAATTGGTGCAGGTAGAATAATACAACCCCATTTAAAAAGAGCAACTCTTGGGCCTTAATAGCCAAGCCAGATTTTGGAAATCTGGTACGGATAACTTTATCGTATTATTGACATATAACGGTTTCACTCATTCAAGTAAATTTGTAGGCATTGTAGGTAGTAGTCTGGATTAGGGAGACAGTAACCTTTTAGGACACTGCACTAGTTTTGTACTTTACCAGGAATGGCTGCAGCACCTGGTCCAAAATATCAACGCCCTCCATGAAACGGTTGCAATATGTTACACAGACAGTTTTCTTTTATCAGTAATTGCCTCCTCTACCTTACCACCACTGAGGTGCTGAATGGACAATGGACGGCATGTACGCCCCACTCCTGTCATTCAATTTCACATGCTCCTGTGTTCACAGCATGAAGCGACTTAAAGGGGTTATCCAGTGATACAAAAACATGGCCACTTTTGCACCACTCTTGTCTCCAGTTTTGTTGGGGTTTAAAACACACTTCTTTAGAAGTAAATGGAGCTTGATTGCAAACCACACCTGAAATGGAGACAAGAGTGGGGCAAATGTGGCCATGTTTTTCTAGTGCTGGATAACCCCTTTAAAAAAGCTGTCTGGATAGAAATAAAAAAAAGCTGTCTGGATAGACATGGTACTTTCTGCAGGAAAGGCACCTTTAGGTAACCCAAAATGTTTTCTTTCAAATCAATTGGCACCGGAAAGTGCCAGAGATTTATCATTTACTTCAATTTAAATAATCCTAAGTCTTCTACTACTTATCAGCTGCTGTATGTCCTGTAGGAAGTTGTATTATTTCCAGTCTGGAGAGCAGAACAGGTTTTCTAGGGGGATTTTCTACTGCTCTGGACAGTTCCTGACACAGACAGAGGTGGCAGCAGAGAGCACTGAGTCAGACTGGAAAGAATACACCAATAGGACATACTGTACAGCAACTTTTTTGGGGGGTAAACTATTGGTGCCTTTCCTGAAGATATATGGTCTGGAAACAGAATGTATACTGCGGACTGGACCTAGTATAATGTAATGAATGATGATGCCGGGAGCTCCGAAACTATTTGTGCTACTGTCACAGCATGTCTGTACACACAGGGAGTAATGTGCACTATACACAGGTCCGTACACACAGGGAGTAATGTGCACTATATACAGGTCTGTACACACAGGGAGTAATGTGCACTATACACAGGTCTGTACACACAGGGAGTAATGTGCACTATACACAGGTCTGTACACACAGGGAGTAATGTGCACTATATACGGGTCTGTACACACAGGGAGTAATGTGCATTATACACACAGGTCTGTACACACAGGGAGTAATGTGCACTATACACACAGGTAGTAATGTGCACTATATAAAGGTCTGTACACACAGGGAGTAATGTGCACTATACACACAGGTAGTAATGTGCACTATATAAAGGTCTGTACACACAGGGAGTAATGTGCACTATACACAGGTCTGTACACAGAAGGAGTAATGTGCACTATACACACAGGTCTGTACACAGGAAGTAATGTGCACTATACACAGGTCTGTACACACAGGGAGTAATGTGCATTATACACAGGTCTGTACACATAGGGAGTAATGTGCATTATACACAGGTCTGTACACACAAGGAGTAATGTGCACTATACACAGGTCTGTACACACAGGGAGTAATGTGCACTATACACAGGTCTGTACAGACAGGGAGTAATGTGCATTATACACAGGTCTGTACAGACAGGGAGTAATGTGCATTATACACAGGTCTGTACACACAGGGAGTAATGTGCACTATACACAGGTCTGTACACACGGAGTAATGTGCACTATACACAGGCCTGTATACACAAGGAGTAATGTGCACTATACACAGGTCTGTACACACAGGGAGTAATGTGCACTATACACAGGTCTGTACACACAGGGAGTAATGTGCGATATACACAGGTCTGTACACACAAGGAGTAATGTGCACTATACACAGGTCTGTACACACAGGGAGTAATGTGCACTATACACAGGTCTGTACACACAGGGAGTAATGTGCACTATACACAGGTCTGTACACACGGAGTAATGTGCACTATACACAGGCCTGTATACACAGGGAGTAATGTGCACTATACACAGGTCCGTACACACAGGGAGTAATGTGCACTATATACAGGTCTGTACACACAGGGAGTAATGTGCACTATACACAGGTCTGTACACACAGGGAGTAATGTGCACTATACACAGGTCTGTACACACAGGGAGTAATGTGCGATATACACAGGTCTGTACACACAAGGAGTAATGTGCACTATACACAGGTCTGTACACACAGAGGGTAATGTGCACTATATACAGGTCTGTACAGACAGGGAGTAATGTGCACTATATACAGGTCTGTACACACAGGGAGTAATGTGCACTATACACAGGTCTGTACACACAGGGAGTAATGTGCACTATACACACAGGGAGTAATGTGCACTATATAAAGGTCTGTACACACAGGGAGTAATGTGCACTATATATATAGGTCTGTACACACAGGGAGTAATGTGCACTATACACAGGTCTGTATACACAGGTAGTAATGTGCACTATACACAGGTCTGTACACAGAAGAAGTAATGTGCACTATACACAGGTCTGTACACACAGGGAGTAATGTGCATTATACACAGGTCTGTACAGACAGGGAGTAATGTGCACTATACACAGGTCTGTACACACGGAGTAATGTGCACTATACACAGGTCTGTATACACAAGGAGTAATGTGCACTATACACAGGTCTGTACACACAGGGAGTAATGTGCACTATACACACAGGTCCGTACACACAGGGAGTAATGTGCACTATATACAGGTCTGTACACACAGGGAGTAATGTGCACTATACACAGGTCTGTACACACAGGGAGTAATGTGCGATATACACAGGTCTGTACACACAAGGAGTAATGTGCACTATACACAGGTCTGTACACACAGGGAGTAATGTGCACTATATACAGGTCTGTACACACAGGGAGTAATGTGCACTATACACAGGTCTGTACACACAGGGAGTAATGTGCACTATACACAGGTCTGTACACACAGGGAGTAATGTGCACTATACACAGGTCTGTACACACAGGGAGTAATGTGCACTATACACAGGTCTGTACACACAGGGGGTAATGTGCATTATATACAGGTCTGTACTCACAGGGAGTAATGTGCACTATACACAGGTCTGTACACAGGGAGTAATGTGCACTATATACAGGTCTGTACACACAGGGAGTAATGTGCACTATACACACAGGTCCGTACACACAGGGAGTAATGTGCACTATACACAGGTCTGTACACACAGGGAGTAATGTGCACTATACACACAGGTCTGTACACACAGGGAGTAATGTGCAGTATACACAGGTCTGTACACACAGGGAGTAATGTGCACTATACACAGGTCTGTACAGACAGGGAGTAATGTGCACTATACACAGGTCTGTACAGACAGGGAGTAATGTGCACTATACACAGGTCTGTACACACAAGGAGTAATGTGCACTATACACAGGTCTGTACACACAGGGAGTAATGTGCACTATACACACAGGTCTGTACACACAGGGAGTAATGTGCACTATACACAGGTCTGTACAGACAGGGAGTAATGTGCACTATACACAGGTCTGTACACAGGGAGTAATGTGCACTATATACAGGTCTGTACACACAGGGAGTAATGTGCACTATACACACAGGTCTGTACACACAGGGAGTAATGTGCACTATACACACAGGTCCGTACACACAGGGAGTAATGTGCACTATATACAGGTCTGTACACACAGGGAGTACTGTGCACTATACACACAGGTCTGTACACACAGGGAGTAATGTGCAGTATACACAGGTCTGTACACACAGGGAGTAATGTGCACTATACACAGGTCTGTACAGACAGGGAGTAATGTGCACTATACACAGGTCTGTACACACAAGGAGTAATGTGCACTATACACAGGTCTGTACACACAGGGAGTAATGTGCACTATACACACAGGTCTGTACACACAGGGAGTAATGTGCACTATACACAGGTCTGTACAGACAGGGAGTAATGTGCACTATACACAGGTCTGTACACAGGGAGTAATGTGCACTATATACAGGTCTGTACACACAGGGAGTAATGTGCACTATACACACAGGTCTGTACACACAGGGAGTAATGTGCACTATACACAGGTCTGTACACACAAGGAGTAATGTGCACTATACACAGGTCTGTACACACAGGGAGTAATGTGCACTATACACAGGTCTGTACACACAGGGAGTAATGTGCACTATACACAGGTCTGTACACACAGGGAGTAATGTGCACTATACACAGGTCTGTACACACAGGGAGTAATGTGCACTATACACAGGTCTGTACACACAGGGAGTAATGTGCACTATACACAGGTCTGTACACACAGGGAGTAATGTGCACTATACACACAGGGAATAATGTGCACTATACACAGGTCTGTACAGACAGGGAGTAATGTGCACTATACACAGGTCTGTACACAGGGAGTAATGTGCACTATATACAGGTCTGTACACACAGGGAGTAATGTGCACTATACACACAGGTCTGTACACACAGGGAGTAATGTGCACTATACACAGGTCTGTACACACAGGGAGTAATGTGCACTATACACAGGTCTGTACACACAGGGAGTAATGTGCACTATACACAGGTCTGTACACACAGGGAGTAATGTGCATTATACACAGGTCTGTACACACAGGGAGTAATGTGCACTATACACAGGTCTGTACACACAGGGAGTAATGTGCACTATACACACAGGGAGTAATGTGCACTATACACAGGTCTGTACACACAGGGAGTAATGTGCACTATACACAGGTCTGTACACACAGGGAGTAATGTGCACTATATACAGGTCTGTACACACAGGGAGTAATGTGCATTATACACAGGTCTGTACATACAAGGAGTAATGTGCACTATACACAGGTCTGTACAGACAGGGAGTAATGTGCATTATACACAGGTCTGTACACACAGGGAGTAATGTGCATTATACACAGGTCTGTACAGACAGGGAGTAATGTGCACTATACACAGGTCTGTACACACAGGGAGTAATGTGCAGTATACACAGGTCTGTACACACAGGGAGTAATGTGCACTATACACAGGTCTGTACACACAGGGAGTAATGTGCATTATACACAGGTCTGTACACACAGGGAGTAATGTGCACTATACACAGGTCTGTACACAGGGAGTAATGTGCACTATACACAGGTCTGTACACACAGGGAGTAATGTGCACTATACACAGGTCTGTACACACAGGGAGTAATGTGCACTATACACAGGTCTGTACACACAGGGAGTAATGTGCACTATACACAGGTCTGTACACACAGGGAGTAATGTGCACTATATACAGGTCTGTACACACAGGGAGTAATGTGCACTATACACAGGTCTGTACACACAGGGAGTAATGTGCACTATACACAGGTCTGTACACACAGGGAGTAATGTGCATTATACACAGGTCTGTACACACAGGGAGTAATGTGCACTATACACAGGTCTGTACACAGGGAGTAATGTGCATTATACACAGGTCTGTACACACAGGGAGTAATGTGCACTATATACAGGTCTATACACACAGGGAGTAATGTGCATTATACACACAGGTCTGTACACACAGGGAGTAATGTGCAGTATACACAGGTCTGTACACAGGGAGTAATGTGCAGTATATACAGGTCTGTACACACAGGGAGTAATGTGCACTATACACAGGTCTGTACACACAGGGAGTAATGTGCATTATACACAGGTCTGTACACACAGGGAGTAATGTGCACTATACACAGGTCTGTACACAGGGAGTAATGTGCATTATACACAGGTCTGTACACACAGGGAGTAATGTGCACTATATACAGGTCTGTACACACAGGGAGTAATGTGCATTATACACAGGTCTGTACACACAGGGAGTAATGTGCACTATACACACGGTCTGTACACACAGGGAGAAATGTGCACTATACACAGGTCTGTACACACAGGGAGTAATGTGCACTATACACAGGTCTGTACACACAGGGAGTAATGTGCACTATACACAGGTCTGTACACACAGGGAGTAATGTGCAGTATATACAGGTCTGTACACACAGGGAGTAATGTGCACTATACACAGGTCTGTACACACAGGGAGTAATGTGCACTATACACAGGTCTGTACACACAGGGAGTAATGTGCACTATACACAGGTCTGTACACACAGGGAGTAATGTGCACTATACACGGCGCTGTACACACAGGGAGTAATGTGCACTATACACAGGTCTGTACACACAGGGAGTAATGTGCACTATACACAGGTCTGTACACACAGGGAGTAATGTGCACTATATACAGGTCTGTACACACAGGGAGTAATGTGCACTATACACAGGTCTGTACACAGGGAGTAATGTGCACTATATACAGGTCTGTACACAGGAAGTAATGTGCACTATACACAGGTCTGTACACAGGAAGTAATGTGCACTATACACAGGTCTGTACACACAGGGAGTAATGTGCACTATACACAGGTCTGTACACACAGGGAGTAATGTGCACTATACACAGGTCTGTACACACAGGGAGTAATGTGCACTATACACAGGTCTGTACACAGGGAGTAATGTGCACTATACACAGGTCTGTACACACAGGGAGTAATGTGCACTATACACAGGTCTGTACACAGGGAGTAATGTGCACTATATACAGGTCTGTACACAGGAAGTAATGTGCACTATACACAGGTCTGTACACAGGAAGTAATGTGCACTATACACAGGTCTGTACACACAGGGAGTAATGTGCAGTATACACAGGTCTGTACACACAGGGAGTAATGTGCACTATACACAGGTCTGTACAGACAGGGAGTAATGTGCACTATACACAGGTCTGTACACACAAGGAGTAATGTGCACTATACACAGGTCTGTACACACAGGGAGTAATGTGCACTATACACAGGTCTGTACACACAGGGAGTAATGTGCACTATACACAGGTCTGTACACACAGGGAGTAATGTGCACTATACACAGGTCTGTACACACAGGGAGTAATGTGCACTATACACAGGTCTGTACACACAGGGAGTAATGTGCACTATACACAGGTCTGTACACACAGGGAGTAATGTGCACTATACACAGGTCTGTACACACAGGGAGTAATGTGCACTATACACAGGTCTGTACACACAGGGAGTAATGTGCACTATACACAGGTCTGTACACACAGGGAGTAATGTGCACTATACACACAGGGAGTAATGTGCACTATACACAGGTCTGTACAGACAGGGAGTAATGTGCACTATACACAGGTCTGTACACAGGGAGTAATGTGCACTATATACAGGTCTGTACACACAGGGAGTAATGTGCACTATACACACAGGTCTGTACACACAGGGAGTAATGTGCACTATACACAGGTCTGTACACACAGGGAGTAATGTGCACTATACACAGGTCTGTACACACAGGGAGTAATGTGCATTATACACAGGTCTGTACACACAGGGAGTAATGTGCACTATACACAGGTCTGTACACACAGGGAGTAATGTGCACTATACACACAGGGAGTAATGTGCACTATACACAGGTCTGTACACACAGGGAGTAATGTGCACTATACACAGGTCTGTACACACAGGGAGTAATGTGCACTATATACAGGTCTGTACACACAGGGAGTAATGTGCATTATACACAGGTCTGTACATACAAGGAGTAATGTGCACTATACACAGGTCTGTACAGACAGGGAGTAATGTGCATTATACACAGGTCTGTACACACAGGGAGTAATGTGCATTATACACAGGTCTGTACAGACAGGGAGTAATGTGCACTATACACAGGTCTGTACACACAGGGAGTAATGTGCAGTATACACAGGTCTGTACACACAGGGAGTAATGTGCACTATACACAGGTCTGTACACACAGGGAGTAATGTGCATTATACACAGGTCTGTACACACAGGGAGTAATGTGCACTATACACAGGTCTGTACACAGGGAGTAATGTGCACTATACACAGGTCTGTACACACAGGGAGTAATGTGCACTATACACAGGTCTGTACACACAGGGAGTAATGTGCACTATACACAGGTCTGTACACACAGGGAGTAATGTGCACTATACACAGGTCTGTACACACAGGGAGTAATGTGCACTATACACAGGTCTGTACACACAGGGAGTAATGTGCACTATATACAGGTCTGTACACACAGGGAGTAATGTGCACTATACACAGGTCTGTACACACAGGGAGTAATGTGCACTATACACAGGTCTGTACACACAGGGAGTAATGTGCATTATACACAGGTCTGTACACACAGGGAGTAATGTGCACTATACACAGGTCTGTACACAGGGAGTAATGTGCATTATACACAGGTCTGTACACACAGGGAGTAATGTGCACTATATACAGGTCTATACACACAGGGAGTAATGTGCATTATACACACAGGTCTGTACACACAGGGAGTAATGTGCAGTATACACAGGTCTGTACACAGGGAGTAATGTGCAGTATATACAGGTCTGTACACACAGGGAGTAATGTGCACTATACACAGGTCTGTACACACAGGGAGTAATGTGCATTATACACAGGTCTGTACACACAGGGAGTAATGTGCACTATACACAGGTCTGTACACAGGGAGTAATGTGCATTATACACAGGTCTGTACACACAGGGAGTAATGTGCACTATATACAGGTCTGTACACACAGGGAGTAATGTGCATTATACACAGGTCTGTACACACAGGGAGTAATGTGCACTATACACACAGGTCTGTACACACAGGGAGTAATGTGCACTATACACAGGTCTGTACACACAGGGAGTAATGTGCACTATACACAGGTCTGTACACACAGGGAGTAATGTGCACTATACACAGGTCTGTACACACAGGGAGTAATGTGCAGTATATACAGGTCTGTACACACAGGGAGTAATGTGCACTATACACAGGTCTGTACACACAGGGAGTAATGTGCACTATACACAGGTCTGTACACACAGGGAGTAATGTGCACTATACACAGGTCTGTACACACAGGGAGTAATGTGCACTATACACAGGTCTGTACACACAGGGAGTAATGTGCACTATACACGGCGCTGTACACACAGGGAGTAATGTGCACTATACACAGGTCTGTACACACAGGGAGTAATGTGCATTATACACAGGTCTGTACACACAGGGAGTAATGTGCACTATATACAGGTCTGTACACACAGGGAGTAATGTGCACTATACACAGGTCTGTACACAGGGAGTAATGTGCACTATATACAGGTCTGTACACAGGAAGTAATGTGCACTATACACAGGTCTGTACACAGGAAGTAATGTGCACTATACACAGGTCTGTACACACAGGGAGTAATGTGCACTATACACAGGTCTGTACACACAGGGAGTAATGTGCACTATACACAGGTCTGTACACACAGGGAGTAATGTGCACTATACACAGGTCTGTACACAGGGAGTAATGTGCACTATACACAGGTCTGTACACACAGGGAGTAATGTGCACTATACACACAGGGAGTAATGTGCACTATATACAGGTCTGTACACAGGAAGTAATGTGCACTATACACAGGTCTGTACACACAGGGAGTAATGTGCACTATACACAGGTCTGTACACACAGGGAGTAATGTGCACTATACACAGGTCTGTACACACAGGGAGTAATGTGCAATATACACAGGTCTGTACACACAAGGAGTAATGTGCACTATACACAGGTCTGTACACACAGGGAGTAATGTGCACTATACACAGGTCTGTACACACAGGGAGTAATGTGCACTATATACAGGTCTGTACACACAGGGGGTAATGTGCACTATACACAGGTCTGTACACAGGGAGTAACGCGCACAATACACGGCGCTCTATAGTACAATGTATAGTTACGCATGGACAATACACAACTCTCAGGAGCTATGCAGCCGTTAGCAGCAGGATGACGCCATCATTGTGCGCCGCTTGTCCCGCAGCTGACGTCACGTTCTCGCAGGATCCGCCCATCGCGCTGGCGAGACTGAGTCGCTGGGTCTCTCCGGGAGCGCGCTCTTCACTGCCCTGGTGACAGGCACGGAAGTCACGTGACTAGCTGGGACCGGCTGACGGGAGAGGGCGGAGCAGCCTGCGCTGTACCGGAGGCAAACTCCACCACGTCCCCAGTGCACGGAGCGGCCGGCGCCCTTGATCTGCGCCGGTACCGGAGTCAGCGTCTGCGGAGGAGGCCGGGCCCGGGATGGCGCAGTGCCTGCTCTCCGTCCATGAGTTCCTCCAGGACTCGTTCATCCCGCAGGTGGCGGCCCTGTGCAGCGATGAGGCCGAGAAACTCGCCCGGAAAAACCAGTTGTCATTCTGCGAGCTGGTCCGTCCCTTCTGCCGCCTCAGCAGTGAGGGTGAGTGCCGGCCCGGGTGACAGCTCCGGGCAACAAAGGGGCTGCTGGAGGGCTGGCATCATGGGTGTCCGTGCGGTAGGCCCCTGTGCTGTTGGGTGGAGAGACCCCTGGCATCTTGAGTTGATAGACCCCTGTCCTGTGGCCTTCAGTTGGTGGTGCCGCCGACCCCTGTCCTGTCTGCCTTGAGTTGGGGGTGCTGTGGACCCCTGTCCTGTTATCTTGAGTTGGGGGTGCTGCCGACCCCTGTCCTGTGGCCTTGAGTTGGGGGTGCTGCGGACCCCGGTCCTGTGGCCTTGAGTTGGGGGAGTCCCGGACTCCTGTCCTGTCTGCCTTGAGTTGGGGGTGCCCCAGACCCCTGTCCTGTCTGCCTTGAGTTGGGGGTGCCGCCGACCCCTGTCCTGTCTGCCTTGAGTTGGGGGTGCTGCCGACCCCTGTCCTGTCTGCCTTGAGTTGGGGGTGCTACCGACCCCTGTCCTGTCTGCCTTAAATTGGGGGTGCTGTGGACCCCTGTCCTGTGGCCTTGAGTTGGGGGAGTCCTGGACTCCTGTCCTGTCTGCCTTGAGTTGGGGGAGTCCCGGACTCCTGTCCTGTCTGCCTTGAGTTGGGGGAGTCCCGGACTCCTGTCCTGTCTGCCTTGAGTTGGGGGAGTCCCGGACTCCTGTCCTGTCTGCCTTGAGTTGGGGGTGCCGCAGACCCCTGTCCTGTCTGCCTTGAGTTGGGGGTGCCGCAGACCCCTGTCCTGTCTGCCTTGAGTTGGGGGTGCCGCAGACCCCTGTCCTGTGGCCTTGAGTTGGGGGTGCCCCGGACTCCTGTCCTGTCTGCCTTGAGTTGGGGGTGCCGCAGACCCCTGTCCTGTGGCCTTAAATTGGGGGTGCCCCGGACCTCTTTTAGGTTTGGATAAAGGGGGTGCAGTGGGCCTCAGTTGGGTTTGGGGGGGGGGGGGGGGGGGGCTTCTGGCTTGTTGAACCTCTCTGACATTAGGTCATTGGGATTGCAATGTCTCACATTTGGGGCGGTGGGCTGCAGCCGTCTCCATCTTGCAGGGTAGCACTTGACTTTACTGATTTTCAGGTTCTTCTTTTTTACTTTTTGTTTAATTCTTTCTCATATAATAATTTTCTCCAGTTTTTTTTATATCTTGTAGTCACTGAATGAGAACCATTACTGCTTGGAGGGTGTAGGTCCTGGTCATGTGATCCCAGCTGCTTTGCTCTTTACATGGAGGATCGGATAGCAGGTGTGCATGGAGCCATGACTGTACTAGAGCCAGCAAGTCTCATAGCTGTGATCACATGACCAGGACAGGTCCTCAGCCCCTGGAAGTAAACACGTATTTCTATTCCATGACTATAAGCAGAGGTCTAGGTATGTTAGAGAGTTGTATACCTTTTCTTATACCAGGAATAGCGTTATTTAACATTTTATACAAGAAAACCTATATTGAGTGTTCCTGTTATTCAGCTCCTTCCCGATCATTGTGCTGCCACTGGAAGATCGGGTTACCATGTGTACATCCACATTGTGTGAATTCCGTACATGAGGCCTTTTGAACCAGACTGGTGCACAGAACTCGCCTGTCATGGACGTATCCATGGTAACCCGACCCTCTGGCGGCAGCAGCAACCACTGATCGGGGAAGATCTGCACGATGACTGATACACTGTACATAAAAGCAGTTCTGTTCTGTGTTCTAAAACCGGTCAGGACAACAATGATTATTCTGACCTCATTGACAAGCTGGGATCCCCCGTTATTTGGCAGCCTCCACCAATGCTGCCTCGTAATAGTGTAACACGGCCTGGGGGACCGGTCAGCATGACTCTTAAAGGAGCACAATACCATAGAGTATAATGGAGTAGTCACCGCCATGTTCACATGCTCGGCACTGGATGGTTGATACATGTTCCAGGTGGAGAAACACCTTTATTAATTCTGTATTTCACAGAAAATAGGGACATTTGGAAGCGCCACACATTTATAGGGCATTGTATTACAGACCTGTGTCACTTAGAGAGTATGTGAACATGGCCGTGTACATGAGGCCTAAGAAAAACATGGCTGCAGTGGCACATCCCTTACCACTGTCCACAGTGTAACCAGTATCAGGATAACACATCATGGAGGGTTCCCAGCTGTGATGGCCAGCTAGACTGACATTAGGAACATCAGAAGTTGAAAATGACTGACACTTTAATTCTCTCTCCCCAAGTTCACATGCGGGATCCCAACAACCAACTCCATGTGATAAAAAACCTGAAGATCGCAGTTAACAGCATTGTTACCCAGCCGCCACTGCAAGCAGCAATCCGTAAGCTTCTGAATGACGTAGTCGCCTCCAATCAGCCTGCCGAGGGATTGGTCCCCAATGTGATCACCGCTGGGGATTATGACCTGAATATCAGTGGTAAGTGCATAGCCATAACAAAGATACTATCATATGTGATATATTAGCGGCATTAATGCAACGTATTACTGCCTTGTTAGCACTGTACAGTCTGTTTCAGTTCAACTGATTGTTTTCTGAATAAATTTAACTCTATGGTCAATTCTAGTTTTTCCTCACCAAGGAATGTGATCAGAGCTTACTGACACTGAAAGGGATACTCCGGTAGCGAAAATCAACTGGTTTTAGAAAGTTATATAGAATTGCAATTTACTTCTATTTAAAAATCTCAAGTTTTCTATACTTATCAACTGCTGTATGCCCTGCAGAATTGGTGTATTCTTTCCAGGCTGACACAGTACTCTCTGCTGACATCTCTGTCCACAGAAGGAGAGGTTTTTAATGGGTATATACATGTGTGTGCTGGTTTTTAAAGGGGTTATCCAACGCTACAAAAACATGGCCAATTTTCCCCCTACTGTTGTCTCCAGTTCAGGTGCGGTTTGCAATTAAGCTCCATTTACTTCAATGGAACTGAGTTTCAAAACCCCACCCAAACTGGAGACAAGAGAGGGGGAAAGTGGCCATGTTTTTGTAGCGCTGGATAACCCCTTTAATGGGGCTACTGCTCTGGACAGTTCCTGTGTCCGGACAGAGGTGGCAGCAGTGAGCACTGTGTCAGACTGAAAAGAATCCACCACTTCCTGCAGGACATACAGCACCTGATAAGTATTGAAAGTAATTTACAAATCAATTTAACTTTTTAAAACCAGTTGATTTAAAAGAAAAAAAAATTGCTGTTGTACCCCTTTAAGATGGCCACATGCATCAGATGAATGTTGGGCGAATTTGTTGATTTTGGTGGGACTAGCTTACTATCTAATGTGTATGACCACTCTCTGCTGTTGTTGGAGACTGATTCCTTGTTCTTATGGGAGAGCACCAGAGGAGTCTAGCAGTAGTTTATTATTCTCCTGTTCCTATTGAAAACACATTCATGCTCATAGCAGAGGGTGGATAGGAGAAATGGCTGTCAGCTGAACACATATTCACCCAACAGGTATATAAGGTGTGTGCTCTCACCATGCTTTTTAGTACTCTGTTAATTTTAAATATTATTGCCATCCAAAGATATATAAAATTGTCATGGACGGCACCTTACCGTAAAATCTAAGGGCAAAACAAATCTGCACTGTATTACAGTTCAAGCAAACTGGCAGAGGTCTTAAAGGGGTTATCCAGTGCTACATAAACATGGCCACTTTCTTTTAGAGACAACACAACTCTTGTCTCCAGTTCAGGTGCGGTTTGCAATTAAGCTCCAATCACTTCAATGGAACAGAGCAGCAAAACCCCGCCTAAGCTGAAGACAAGTGTGGGCTGTCTCTGGAAGAAAGTGGCCATGTTTTTGTATTGCTGGATAACCCCTTTAACAAACCTTATCCACATGCCATAGGAAAGACATCTATGCAATCTCTTAAAGGGGTTGTCCGGCGATAAAAAATTATTCACAGAATAACACACATTACAAAGTTATACAACTTTGTAATGTATGTTATGTCTGTGAATGGCCCCCTTCCCCGTGTCCCACCACCCCCACCCGTGTACCCGGAAGTGTGGTGCGCTATACATTACCTGTCACGTGCCGACCACGGTCTCCGATCCTCAGCAGTGACGTCTTCTTCGGGAGGCCAGCGGATCTTCCCGAGTGCCGGCCGCCCTCTGCAGCGTCATCCGAAGCTCAGCCGCGATTGGCTGAGCATAACTGTGCTCAGCCAATCGCGGCTGAGCAGCTGATGACGTGGCCGCGTCATCAGCCGCTCAGCCGCGATTGGCTAAGCACAGTTATGCTCAGCCAATCGCGGCTGAGCTTCGGATGACGCTGCAGAGGGCGGCCGGCACTCGGGAAGATCCGCTGGCCTCCCGAAGAAGACGTCACTGCTGACGATCGGAGACCGTGGACGACACGAGATGCGGTGAGTATAGTGCACCACACTTCCGGGTCTAGCGTGGGTGGGGGGAAACACGGGGAAGGGGGCCATTCACAGACATAACATACATTACAAAGTTGTATAACTTTGTAATGTGTGTTATTCTGTGAATAATTTTTATCGCCGGACAACCCCTTTAAGCACGTAGGGACTGATGATTTTCCAGTGGTCTTTTCCTTATCCCGCATTGTACTGTAGGTTCAGAAAACGTCCACCCAATAGCAGGAAGCACACAACCAGAACAGAGTTGCTACTGCCCCCACCCACTCATGAGCGAGACTTCTCCCCATCACTTCACATATTACACCGGATATTTTAAATCCATTGTCTATCTCCGGTAAAATCTATCTGAAGATATTGCTGTGAAGTCCCCATGGATTTTTTTTATCCATAGTAGAATTATATTGCTACATGTGCGCTCCTTCAGTGAGTAGCGCAGCTCTATGTACTGACCGTTACACTGCCGGGAGTCTCACACGGCCATTAGTCAACGTAACTGACTGTCAGTAAGTATATTGGTTTGCTGTGCTGCCTCAGTATAGTCAGGGGGTGCAGAACAGGATTTTTTTTTCTTTTTAAGCTGTGGATAACCCTGAGGAGGTTAGGCAGGAATAAAGTGCCTTTTAGGGTAGCTTCACACGTACCGGATCCGCAGTGGATTTCACGCTGCGAGTTTGCAGAGATATCCACTTCAGATCCTGTTAGTGTGAAGTTGAATGGGTCACATACCCGCAGCCGAATTTTCATTCCGCTGCCAGTATGTGACCCGGCCCGGAGCATACATTACCTGCTCGGCACCACGGCTGTGTGTGAGGCTCCAGGCGCCCCATCAGCCAATCAGTGCTGCCGTGCACTGATTTGCTGGCTTACATATCCGCAGTGAAATGGAAATTCCGCTCTGGATATGTAGACCCCATAGACCTTCACACTACCAGGATCCACAGCAGATTTCGCTGCAAACTCGTAGCTTGAAATCCGCTGCGGATCTGGTGCTTGTGAAGCTACTCTTACAAGTGACAGCGATCATCTGAGGACTGGGCTAACCCCTGATACTTAGTTGATTGTGTCTTTTTAGCAAGCTTTAAACTTTATTGCCATTGGCCACACATCTTCCTCTGTAAACAGGGTTATGTGCCGCCGATAACGATAAAGGGAAACTGACAGCACAGATAGGTCTATATCTGTGCTGTAAGTTTCCAGATCACAAGCAGTGTATACTTACCTTCCGCGCCTGTGATCCAGCATGTCTCGCCAGCCGACATCACCTCCAGAATGATTGACAGCCAGAGGAGGTGGGCCTGAAGATACAGCCAGAGGAATAGAGGGACATGCCGGATTAAGTGAACTGAAACTAGAAACTGACAGCACAGGTATATACGTGTGTGTGCTGTCACAGAGCTGCACGAAGGATACGAGGAATAAGCATATCGTGCCCGGCTTCTGGTCATGGACTCCCACCACTTCAGAGCCCTGATGGTTGTGTGTTTGACATCACTGTACACCGGGCCCGGGATGGTGCATTAGCTTAGTGGCCTTGGTGCTCATGTGCCCTTGCTTTAAACTAGAATTAGTCTGACATGAAGCAGTATCCGTTGACTATGGGAGTAAGACAGCCTGTCCCTGTTTCTGTGGGTTGGTCGGCATAAAACTGATGACAGGTTTTACTGATACAGTGTGAATCTTTCAGTCTCAGAGCTGCTTACCTATATTCTGTATAAGACGTTGTAAGGTCTACAGGCTTCCTGCAGCATATATGACACGACAGAGGGTTGGACCATGTGCTTCTCCCTTCTGCTGTTCACAGTGGCAAAGTGAGGATCATTTTTATTTTTTACAAATTTTGGTTTGTTGGTGGGGGTCATAGGGTTAAAACTGATTGCTAGAACCTGAAGGTCAAAGTGCCCTTTTCAGCACTTTGCCCCTTCAACCTCTGTAACCACCTCAGCTTCTCCTTGGAAGCTGTATACTAGCTGAATCCTCTCTGTAACCAGTATATGGTTGTATAAATAATAACCATAGTTATAAATTATTATAACTCTTGTTAAAGGGGTACTCCGGGTGAGAGGCCTTTTTTCCACTATGGCTGGGGAGGGGGTGGATGAAGGCAACGAAGTCCACTCACCTCTCGTGACCCCGCCTCTGCGGCTGAATGGCTAAACGGCCTGGAAACATCATGTCCCAGACGTCACAGACCAGGAAACAACCAGTCACCGCAGACCGGAGCAGCATGATGCGGGACCTGGCGTTGGAACCAGGGAGGTAAGTGGACATTCTTGTCTCGTCCACCCCCTCCACAGCCATAGCAAAAAGAACCCTCTTGCCCGGAGTACCCCTTCAACAAGAGTTATAATAATTTATCACTATGGTTATTACTTGGTAAGTTTCTTGGCATTGTTTTCTAAAATGGATTAATTTAATTTAGTGATGTATAGAAACTAATATACATTTATAGAGAGATGATGTACGGTATATATCAGTGTTGCGGCCTAAGCTCTTTAGGCATTCAAATCTGTAATGTACAAGTCTAAGGCAGTAGCGTGTCTCTAGTTTGCCTGCACCATGTTAGCTGCGTAATTCACATTTGGTTTACTTTTACATGTAACCTTTGTTCCCAGTCATTGCGTCATGCTGTGCTTAACACTTGTATGTTTTTTTTCGCACCGTTTGGATTTGGTAAGTCGCAGGTTTTTCCTAGTGCATATTGAAGCTAAGACTTAAGCATATTAAAGGATTGTTCACTTTTAGAAACTTTCCCGTGACAAAGAGCCGAGAAGCTGCTGTTTCCATTGTTCTTTGCGTATGGAAACTAGGCCATGCTTAGAGCTGCTATTACAGGAGGTTCTGTGTGTAATGGTCAGAATATACTCCTGCACATTGCTGAATATCATCAGGCATTATTCAGAGACCAAAAGAAGAATGAATAACAACTGAAGGACCCCTCCTCTGTACATACAGACCTCAGTGTATACACTAGCATCTAATGTTCATAGTTAGAGCCTAGATCAGAAGAAGAGGTTATGGGGTTAAAGAGGATATCCAGCGGGGAAAAAAAATATTTCAAATCAACTGGTTTCAGAAAATTATGTAGATTTATAATTTACTTCTATTTAAAAATCTCAAGTCTTCCCATAGTTATCAGCTGCTGTATGTCCTGCAGGAAGTGGTGTTTTCTTTCCAGTGTGACACAGTGCTCTCTGCTGCCAACTCTGTCCATGTCAGGAACTGTCCTGAGCTGGAAAGGTTTTTTAGTGGGGATTTGCTCCTGTTCTGGACAGTAATCTGATACTTGTTAAGAATGTCTAGTTCAATGGTGCTTTTACACAGACAGATTTATCTGACAGGTTTTTGAAGCAAAAGCCAGGAATGGATTTGAAAAGAGAAGAAATCTGTCTTACCTTTATGTCCTGTTCCCTGCTTATAGTCTGTTCCTGACTTTGACTTCAAAGATCTGTCTGATAAATCTGTCCATGTAAAGGCACCATGAGTTCCTACTGTCTAAGAATTGGGTAATATTAGTGAATCTGCCCCATCTGCTGTGTCATCTACCGCTTGCTTGTCTCTTTCTGTAAGTCGCAGTGGAAGGACTGCAGTCAGGAGGCCACCTTTCTATCCAAGTATAAGAAGAATATGGGGACAGAATCAGCAAAGAGCTGTAAGCAGACACTAAGAGGTCAGGCATTTCATATATACCAGTTTTATACATTGCAAACAAGATAATATCCACGGGTAATGTACATTACATGTGTGCTGTCTGATTCCAGCTGGATATTATGGATTTAACACCGATTTCCTTATAGATTGGTTTCAGCATAGCATCGCTAGCATTGGATGTAATAAGGAGTTCCTTGCTGCAAGCCCAGAAATTGTCCACTAGACTAATGGGATGGTCTTATAAGTCTGGATGTTTTGCCCTTCCCTTCTCACGCTCTATACTATTCAGTTGTGTAAGCGGGAAAGTTGTACAAAAGTGAATGATATCTTTAATTTGCTTTTATTCCTCCCTTAGGTTGATCCCAGTAGGTGACCTTTTCCTCTGGTATTGCTGTGCTTTTTGTGTTTGCAACACATTTCCCTCTAAAGAGTGAAATGAGAAAATAAAATTTTTGTAATTCTGAGATTTTGGGCCATCTTCTCAGGTCTCCTGTATAAAATTCCTTCCAGTGGTGTTTATGTTTCCAGAACAGGTGTGGATTGCTGCCATGGTTTACGCTTCTTTCCAGGCATAAACCATGATAAATTAGGCACGGACGGAGGCCACGTCTCTACCCCACCTTGCTGCAACCTGCCCCCCCCCCCCGCCCCCCCAGCGCCTGCCTATAAGGTGAGTGGGGCTTACACCTAGTCTATGCCACAGATAAGACACCAATCTGTGCCTTTTCTGTGGCGCATGTTTGATAATTGTGCCCCATAATGTAGAACGGGGCCTCCCATACCGCTAGCATGTAATGTTGGGAGAGAGCAGGGTCAGACATGAACAATAAGAACTGCCTGATCTTTTTGTCCTTGGAAATATAAGCTGCTGTCAGATGAGTCTACCTGCAGCCTCCTCCTTTTCTCTCTTTTCATAAAACATGACTGAACGTTCATGTGTATGGAGGAATCTGGAGAGTTAGCTGTCCTACAAGCAAGCATTTGACTGACAGCAGTCATGTGTATGGCAGCTCACAGCAGCAGATTCTGCAGCGCTAATGGCCTCTGCCAGATGTATAAGCCAGGTGACCTTCCGATAGAGCCCTGTAATGTATCTCACCATATAGACTTATAGTGGGATAAATTGCAAATTACAATTTGTAAATGGAAGAAAAAACCCAACAACTAAGATCTTAGCATGTTGTGCATTTTACGGAATAGTGTAATTTACTGCAAAGTTCCATACCAGTCTGAAGGCTCCCATAAGGACACTTTTTCGCTTCCATTGGACTAATGGGACCGTATTGGTTTGCTTTATATTTATGTGAGTAGTTTTTACTGACTAAGCCAAGATCTCTAGCATGATGTGAACACTGCTTTAGTTGAACTCTGTAATATATTGACCTTTTATTTTTTTTTTCAATGTCTACTACCTGCACTATCCCAGAGCAAGCTGTGTGTAGACTTTCTGCTTTGCAAACAGTGCTGAGAGTTTTCAGCTCTGAAGCATGCAAAATTCATGGTTCGGCTCAGGATTCAGGGTATGTGCACACTACGGAATAGGTGAGAAATTTCTGCAGCGTGGATTGTGTTTTAGAAATCCCATTGAATCACTGGGACAGGTGGAACTCCAAGTGGAATCTGCAGCACGGATTCTGCTTTAAAATTTCTCGCCTATTCCGTAGTGTGCACATACCCTGACACAGTTTATAACTCCATCCACACAGTAGTTTGGGACAATTTTTTGCAGGTGTATATTTTAATTTTAATTGTTAATGTTATCTGGAACAGAAAGCTTCAGATGTTTTCTCACTTCACTGTTCATGGTTTTCAGATGCCGTCTCCTTAGCCTTTGTTTTTTGTAGGACTAATATAAGTTATAAGCTATTTCCCTGCGCTGTGTGCATAGCCTTCCATGGTCATGGGTCTGTTATATATAGGTCATGTCCTAATGTATACATGAGTTCAATAACGCCGTATTCTCTCTATCAGATCGCTCTATTAAAGCTAGTGTCCCTTGGTACAATAATTGGAAAGAAACATTGACGGAACTGAACAAGTCCAAGTATTATTCAGGTAGTATTAACACCAGGACTGGAACAAGATCTGCCCTCTACCTAATCCTTGTCCAGTCTTCTCAGTCCCCTTTCCATTATCATTGTGCTAGGACTATCTAGCCGCATCTTAACCTAGCTGTGTTTTTTTTAATCTCATTTTGTCAAAAACTAGCAATTGGTGATGGTTAACCGTAATCTGACCTGTTATTTGTAAATCTACTAACAGTAAGAAATAACTGAGAAGAAATAAACCATTGTCACATTGTAATTTATGTCTTAATTTTCTACCCTTAGGTTACAAACACACTTGGCGGGTCTGCAGCGAGTCTCCATGCTGCGTTTTTGCAGCGAGACTCGCTGCAGATCCCGGCCCTATACTTTTAATGGCAGACAAACACGCAGCAGGGATGTACATCCCTGCTGCGAGTTTGTCTGCAGCCCACCCCATTAACCCCCCGGCCGCCGGAGCTGATATTTCACCTGATCCCGGCTCCAGTGGTTCCCGATGTCTTCACCAAGCCGGAGCGGGGACCAGGTGAAGTATATGCTCCAGCCAGCCGCCCGCAGCCCCGGCCGCCCGATCGCTCGCCCGCCCCCCTGCAGCCCCAGCCGCCCGATCGCCGCCCCCCTCCCCCCGCCCCCCCCCCCCCCCCCCGATGGGGGCTGCAGGTGGGCGATCGGTGCTGCCGGGGGGCGATCGGGCGGCTGGCTGGAGCATATACTTCACCTGGTCCCTGCTCCGGCTTGCTGAAGACATCGGGAACCGTCGGAGCCGGGATCAGGTGAAGTATCAGCTCCCGCGGCCGGGGGGTTAATGGGGTGGGCTGCAAACAAACTCGCAGCAGGGATGTACATCCCTGCTGCGTGTTTGTCTGCCATTAAAAGCATAGGGCCGGGATATGCAGCGAGTCTCGCTGCAAAAACGCAGCATGGAGACTCGCTGCAGACCCGCCAAGTGTGTTTGTAACCTTAATGTCCTGTTTTTGGTGTTTGAAGAAATGTTTTACTTGGATGTCTTGACTATTGTTTTTTTTATGTTTTGTGTCTGTATTGACTTGCTTTTCCTTTAGTTTTAGCATTGTATAACTAGAGCAACACAATTACATATTCTGCAATAGGTTTCAGAACTCAAAGGCTGGAAGACAGGCAGCAGAGGCTATAAGCCAGGCTAGGCCAACAAATGATGATATACGAGCAAGTAGGCACTGTATTCTAGGGCATGTTCATATGTGCTCATCTGCTGCAGATCTGCAACTGATGCATTGACTTGTTTTTCTGCAGCAAATCCACATGTGTGAACGTTCGCTTTAGGATATATATCGATAACTGCTGATGGTGTCATCCATTAAAAAAAATAAAATGTACATGCAAAGAAAAAAACACAAACGGCGCTGCATGTGCAGGTCAAAACACACTTTGGAGAAACATGCATATGTGTGCAAATGCACGCTCACCTGAGTGGGTCGTACACAATTAGGCACGACTCTAATAAGCGCTCTGGATCAACGGGGGATGCTGCCTTCCACCTTCCGATTCTCCAAAGTGGGTCCTCGGTGTCAATCACAATAGTGGTAAAAGGAAGAGGTTGGTGGGATTTGTCTGGCGCAACCACCCCTATTGGAACACCGGCCACGTTCCCCTGTACCTTCTCTGAATGAAGAGAACTCCTGGCACTGGTGTGAAGTCAAATTCAGGCTTTTATTTGATGCAACGCGTTTCAAGGGTGCAATCCCCTCTTCATTAGCACTATTGAAAAAAAATAAAATGTTATTGCTATTTAGAAAATGAAAGCTGTATCCTGGATGGCTCTTGGGGGCCTTAAGGCGACTATGTACCCACAATCTGACCCCCCCCCCCTCAAACCACTTGTACCTTAGAATAGCTGCTTTTTATCCAAGATCTGTCCCGGGGTCCGTTCGGCAGGTGATACAGTTAGGCTGGGTTCGCACTGCGTTTTTGTGAACGGATTGCAAAAACGGATGCATTTGTGTGCATCCGTTTTTCCATTGACTTCCATTATAAAAAAAGGATCCGTTTTTTTTGACGGACACAAAAACGTTGCTGCCAATATTTTTTTGTCCGTTAAACGTATACTAAAAAAGCAGTGTCAACCCAGCCTTATTGTCCTAAAAAGAACTTTTAAACTTGCAGCCCCGTGCCCAACGGGCGTGGCTTAGAATATGTGTGCCCTAACTTTAATCATTAGGAATGCCCCTAGAACATTTTTTCCTGTCTGAACATTGCACAGGTTCCTTAACGATCCAGTCCATGTGCCGGGCTGACACAGGTGGGGAATAGGAGACAATCTGCCTTGAGCATTCATAATGATGAAGAGGGTGGGGAAGAGCAACAGAGAGGTGGTGCCAGCCTAATGCATACACAATCTAGGCCACGCCCATTTGGCACGGGCTGCAAGTAGTTTTTTAGTACAATACCTGCCAAACGGACCGCAGGACAGATCTTGGATTAAAAGCAGCTATCCAAAGGTACAAGCGGTTTGGGGGTTCAGATTATTGGTACAGTCTCATTTTAAATACCCTTTTTCTCTTTTTTGATAAGAGGTTTATTATATGTAAAAATGTTTATTTCATTTTGCTAGTATCCATGTGCACTACATATCTGATGGCCACTAACAACATTGTGACCTACTGGTTGAAAGTTAGCCTCTGTATAAGTGTATATTGTTTTCATTGGGTATGTACATATCAATGTGTTCCTGTAGCGCCACTATTAGACTACAGGTATGTACTTCAGCTGCAAAAATTGACCTTTACCCAGGGCATCCCTACCAGGCTGGAAGCCTTTCTTGCAGTTTTAATCAATATAGGTGTTGCAGAAGACATTTCTAGGATGTTGTACAGGATTAGTCTCTCTTTCTAGCTAAGGTACCTGTTACCATTGTTAACCTTTATATGAGGTCAGGAGAGATCTATCAGTCTAGATTAGTGCTTCTCAAACCAGTGAGGCGCCCCCTAGTTGTTGGTGAGGCCCAGCTGGGGAGCCAGTTTTTACAAAAGTAACTATGATCTACACAAGTCTCCATTTTAGCAACATTATTAATTTATTTTGTACTTGCTTTATTAGTATATAGAGCTTGGGAGATGGGTGAAAGGTAGCCCTAGCATTATTTTCAGCTTTTACGTCATGAAGTCATAAAGCTGCAACAATAATGGGAAACACCAAATACTGTAAGCCGCTATGTAAAGCCGTCTAATCGTTTGTACAGTTGTAATAGATGCGTTGCACCTGTCAAATCCCATTGACTTTTAATAGTCCGTTGGGATCCACAATATGTAAATGTAGTAAAGATGTGTAAAATCCAGCATTTTTATTGTAACTGACTTTCTTACCCTTTAAGACTAAATTTTCAGCTAATATTTAACTAATTGTGTTTTGAAGACAATTATATGTTCATCTTCTGTATTTTAAAGGGAAACTAACAGCAGGTTTGCACATAACATGCACCACTTGCCCGCACTGGAGTGATGTCTACTAATGACTATAAATTCATATTCAGGATCCTGCATACTGACAGTACAGTGTACATTAATACTATTATAAATTAATTAATACTTATTATTAGGCATTGCTCTAAAAGCTGACAGACGGGCGGACTGGTGCATTGGGCGTTGGGTAATGTCCCCAGTTAAAGGGGTGCTCCAGCGTGGGGGCACTTTTTTGGGGGGACCGGGAAGGAGGTGGCTGAAATAAAAGATGTCCACTTACCTCCCCGGTTCCAGCGGCGGGTCCCGCATCATGGCGCTCCGGTGCCCGGTTCCCGGCCGCTTCCGGGTGTCTGCCGCCGCCCGAGACGCTACGTCTCAGGGCCGCTCAGCCACTCATTGAAGGAGGCGGGATCCGAGCGGACTTCAAACAGATCCCGCCTCCTTCACTGAGTGGCTGAGCGGCCCTGAGGCGTAGCGTCTCGGGCGGCGGCAGACACCCGGAAGCGGCCGGGCACCTGAGCGCCGCTGGAACCGGGGAGGTAAGTGGACGTCTTTTATTTCAGCCACCTCCTCCCCGGTCCCCCCCCAAAAAGTGCCCCCACGCTGGATAACCCCTTTAACCAAAAGAGCTGAATTACATATTACTGTTTATATCTTTATCACAAAAACGGCACAATGGATCCTTAAAACAAAGGTAATGAAAAGCACCAGGACAGCAGATATATATGTGTGGGCCTGATGTTAGTTTCCCTTTAACTCCAGTCTTTCACTTTGTCCCCAATAAATCCTTATCCTTCCTCGAGCAGTCTGTGTGGTCTGTCTTTATGCTTTGGTCTACACCTCCGATACAGCTATATATGCACCCATAGTATCTTATTAATGCCTTTTATTTATTTTACAGCAACCACCCCTTGGTTTGAGTCGTACCGGGAAAGCTTTTTTCAGTGTATGCCAGCCTCAGACCACGAGTTCTTAAACCACTACCTGGCATGTATCCTTTTTAACTGTAATCTGGGAGATACCATTTTTTATTGCTGAGGAAAAATTTAGTATAATTGCACAAATATGGTCTTCTATGGCAATGGTCCTCCAAAAAAAAAAAAAATTGTATACACAGTTAATTGCGTACATTGTCTAATGTTATCAGCAAATGTGTAGTACACAATGAAATTGCATGACGTACCCAGTCTTTGAAATCTGTCTTTTAACTTATGTGACCTGTCAATTTAGTACCTAAAGGTCCTTTAACACTATATGATTTCTCTCCCGCAAGTGGCTGCCAAAGAGCGCCATCAGCAAGATCGGCGCTAGTTTGCAGTTCCTTTACATGGCATGAGAAATCGAATGGCTGGGCTGAATGTATATATCTGTGATGTTAGTCTCCAGATCACCAGCAGTGTATACTTACCATCCATGCTGCTTGGGATCTGGCATCCATCTGTCCAGTCCTTTAACCACTGGCTGTAACTTCAAGCCCCGCCTCCTCCAGCTGTCATTCATTATGGAGCAGGCAATGGCCTAAAGATACAGCAGCAGCTGAGAACAGGATCAAAAGCATTACTGATGGTAGGTATATTCTGCTGGTGATCTGGAAACTGACAGCATGGATATATGCATGTACCAAGGTCCATCTGTGGAGCTGACAGACAGCTGCGTGCCATACATGTACAAGAATTCATTAAACTCTACAATATATCAGTAGGAAACACTTTTTTTTATTGATACTGTCAAGGCATTGACCTGGTATTTCAGTCATTGACTTAACAAGCTCCTCAGGCATGCTGGTTGTTTCTTCACATGAACCCGAACCTGTGGAACAGTTCTTAAAGTTATCGCAAGAGCAACATCGGATTCAACACAGCAATGACTATTCCTATCCTAAATGGTTTACACCAAACACTTTAAAGTATTATGTGCTGCTGCATGATGTCAGTGGTGGGGAAGAGAAAAGGTGAGAACCGATAATAGATATAGTGCTTCTGTTGTAAAGTGTATCCTAAGAAGGACAGTCGCTGAGTAAGTCTTTGCAGGAGTGTAGAGGGGGCACTGATGTATAATAATAAGGTTGCAAGGACTGCAGTAAAGGTGGTGTTCAGAAGAGTCGTAGCTTAGTAATTAATCATAAGTGAAGAAATCAGCAGCACACCACATGGGTACTAAAGTGATGCAAATCATTCTCAAACTGGGGGAAATATTTGCTTGTTCAGCACAATGTTAGTGTGCTATTTCTTGCTCGTGTCATTGGGGGGCACAGACAGTGGGTATAGGCTGGTGCCACTAGGAGGTGACACTAAGCAAATAAAAAAGTGTTGACCCCTCCTACCAGGCTATACCCCGCCTGCAGACACTGAGCTAATCAGTTTTTAGCACAATGTTAGTGTGCTATATTGTAACAAAGATGTCTGTAGAAGGCAGGTAACTACATAAAGCAGGGGTGGGGAAAATCAGGCTCCTGAGACATCCTGATGCGGCCCGCGGCTCTCCTGTGATGTGCACCGCTCTGGTGATTCAGGAGCCGGCACGCAGAGCATCCTCCTGTGTCTGTGAATGCGACCGCTGCCAGACACAGGCTGTCTGTGCCGACTTCTTCCCTACCAGGGAGGCGCACATCTTTCTCCTGTGGGCCGTGCGTGATTATGTCATATCATAGCGCGCCGCCTGCAGGAGAAGATTGACAGACTAGAGAAGAGGACCTGGGCAGCGTGGGAGCAGAGGAAAGGTGAGTGGGATGTTTATTTTTTTTACTTGATACAGTCACAGGGGGTTAACATCAGCTACTAGGGGCATCACTGGGGGTTAACTGGCTACCGGCATCACTAAAGCCCCTATTCCACGGGCCCACTGACAGGAGCAAACAAGCGATATTAGCGCTCTTTTTGCTCCTCGTTCCCCGCTCGTGCCGCTGCTATTCCACGCGGCAGCAGTGGGTGAGTGTGGGAGGGGCCGCGGAGAGGCTGACCGGGTGATCGCTAGGTAGTCCGGGCAGCCCATAGCATACAGCAGCGGTCTGCTGCCGCCGCACCTATTCCTTGGAGCGACGGCAGCAGATCGCTGCTGTACGAGTCGTTTGTCTTTCAACATGTTTGAAAGACAAACGACGCAACAATCAGCCGGATTGTTGCCTTCTATTTCACAGGACGATTATCGGCCGAAGCGCCCAATATCGGCCAAGTACAGACGATAATCGTTCCGTGGAATAGGGCCTTAAGGATTCACATCAGGTACTAGAGGCATCACAGAGGGTTAACTACAATAGCAGGGGCTTTAGGGGAACAACACTTTGCCTTGCTCTGGGTACTGCCAACCCATGCTACTAACTGCTGCGCACATTATGCGGCCCTCGAATGATTTTATTATTGCCCGACTGGCCCTCGACAGGGAAAAGGTTCCCCACCCCTGACATAAAAGTACAGCACTGCTCCTGATCCCAATCCAGTCACTTATCCTTTTCCATGGCCAATAATTATCATTTCAATATGCATCCTTGGCAGAATAGCATTCTGCCTTGTCCATGCTCTAATTTTATGCGCACTCCTGTTGTGTGAGGAGAACTTGGTGTACCCGACTTGAGGAGAAAAAACTTACAGGATATATCCTTTGATAGCATTCAGCCTATATGAGTAGGACTGCCTTTGGGGGAAAAAAACACTATTAATTCATGATAAGTTGTATTTACCAATATATGTTTTTCACGTAAAAAAAAAACTGAAGTGCTTTCGTAGAAAAAAATCCCTTTAAAGTGTACCTTTCATGACACACATTGTATGCTTTCTATTTTGATTCTAATATTGCTGTTCCAGCGGTCTGAGCTGCTAATGCTTCTGCAATTTACTGTTGGGTGGGCCTTTTTTTTTTTTTTATAAATGACATTTGCTTTAGATGAGTAAGTTTACAGAGGGACACCTGACATCACTTCCTGCATTTAGTCTCTTTTCTGCTGTTACTAAAGACCAAATGGCCTCAGTGATGGAGCCTCATCAGCAGTTTTACAGTAAGTGGGACCCCTAGTGGCCGATTTCATAGCATTGTATTTCATATAAAAAAACAGCAGCGAAATAAATGAAGTATGGTGCAAAGATGTAGTGTATCACCTCCCCTGCTGATTTAACTTTATTTATTGGTGATGACTGACATTTAAGTGCCGTTTAAGAATTACTGATGGTCTTTCCTTTAGGAAATAATTTTGCATTGGAGTCAAAAGACAAGACCTCCTTTGTTCCTAGAATTGTTTTGGTAGCTTCTTTGCAGTCTTTCCTTTTTGTTCATTTTATATGGGTTACAGCTATTATTAATTTTGGTTATGTTGTCTGTTTTCTCAAGGGCTGATACAATTTATGAAGAAATGATACAGCGCTATGGAACTCAGGGATGCTACTTACTCAAAATTAATTCTAGAACATCCAGTAAAGGGGCAGATGAACAGATACCTGATCCCTGGAGTCAGTACATCCAGAAAAACACTATTCACAGTCAGGTAAGTAATGAAAGGTGAATAACAAGGAAATACAGCTTATTGCAGCAATGTGCTGTGCTCGCCGCGCGGTTCCAACGTTTGGCGCCGTTCTTTTGCACCAGCCTGGCTCTATGCACTGGGGGCAGGCCTTCTGCCCCCCAGTGTGACCATATCCCCTCCTCTCTGTCACACAGCTCCATTGATGTCCCTAAAGTTTTTGCCTTGGCTGTTGATGACCGCATGGGGGTGTAGTTCCAGTTGAATGCTGTAACCACAATGTAAGAACGCGGCCTTAGCATTGTCTTACATTACTTTAAAATGTGTGTTTTTGTGAACTCTAATTTATGTCAACATGCTTTCACCCATCAAAAAACAACTAAGCCAACAAAATGCAACAAAAACATTTGTGAACACAGCCTGTTTTTTTTTTCTGCCTTATGCCCATTTTACTGGCATTGTTAGTTTCCTTCGAGTTAGGGCCCTTTTTGTTTGCATATGTTATGAGCGCATTTTTGGCTTACAAAATGTTTTTCCTTCCACAGCTTGTGAACCTCCCCTAAGATTCCCCAACCTGTGACCTGATCAAAGGGTCACTCATACTTGTCAACCAACATCTAGTATATACCGTACCTTAATGTTTCTTTTTTTCTGACAGGATTCGTATGAAGATGGGTATAATGCTGCTTTACTAAATAGAAATTCAGATCATGTTGTACCTGTTGATGGACTGGAAAACTATGACAAAGGTTTGTTTTGATGCATTATCTGTATTTTTTAGTTTTCCCAATGTCCTGATAAATTTTCTTTATACTATGCAGTGTAGTCCAATGCTTTTTCATTATTACATTGAACAATACACAGGAATAGCCAGATATCCTTCCTGGGAAGGAAACCCATTGCTAAGGGGTGCCTCCCAGTGGGGAGATCACCAAACCACCCTGATACGTAGCTCCTTAAGGCCCACTTAGTTGTGAGTATTGGGACACAAATATGGATGGCCCCCAGGGTGGCCCCTTTAGTGTCAAAGTGTTCTGAGACTCGTAACTGAGACTTCACAGACCCTGTTTTTGTATGTTCAAATTTTTCAGGGGGCAATGTATCAATGGAGACTCTTGAATGAGTACTCCTTTTTTTCTGATCTCCTTGAGCTCAGTGATAGTTTTGTTTTGCTGAAATAAACATAGTTACATTTCCATGTCGAAGACCATTTTTAGCTTTACTACTACTACTACTACTACTAGTACTACTAGTCCTACTCCTACTAGTCCTACTCCTCTGGGGATGAAGTGGTTGTCTGACAACCCATCCCTATAGAATGAAGCCCCTAACAACCACCATAAAATATATAGTTTTGGTCAATACAGAGTTAATAAGTCAGAAAACTCATTAGTATAAAAATTAAAGTTTGATTTAAATTTAATGTCCCCCCCCCCCCCTGAAATGTTACACTGTCTTTTCTTCTTCCGGCTTTCTCCTTAGAGGCTTTGTCAAACAGTTTAAAGACACACCCACTTGACCAGCTTAGTGATGCTGGTGGTAGTTTTGATGGACTCGATAATGGAAGACCACCAGGTACTACTGAGACAAAGAAGGCAGTGACGGGAACCCTCCATGGCAGTTGTCTGACACTTACTGACCATGATCGCATTAGGCAGTTTGTACAAGAATTCACCTTCCGAGGACTTATACCACACGTAGAGAAGACAATAAGACAACTGAATGATCAGGTGAGGAGGCTTTATTTCTGCCTCACTCTTATGTGTTACTGTTTGTTTACTGCGTTGTCAGTTGTAGATTAAAAAATATATTTTTTAATTCTATTTTTCTAAAGCTTTGAGATGCCAAGGTGACGTCAGCATCTGATCAGATGGTCAGAATATTTTTTTTCTGATCAGCTATGCTCAGCTGGGAGGATGGGAGGGGGAGAGAATGGAGCGGGCTGCTCAGTGAACCGATCCGGCCCATCCCTCTTTATGATTATTGAGGTGGTGTTCATCACTGCAGACCACCAAGAGAAGGGATGAGCCGGTGTGACAGATCAGTGCTTTAACGGTTGACGTCCCATCTCCAATGCACCAAACTGTTTTATTTACATATTGAATAAAGTCAAGATTTACCAAAAACAGTACTGTTGAAATGACCTTCATCTTTAGCATCCCCCGGCCCTATAGGAAGATAACGACACGTTACAATCTTCCAAGCTGCTGTTAGTTTCCCTTTAAACTGTAAATTGTGTTGATTGTAAATAAAACCTGATAAATATATAAGAATCTTACAGATCCCTGTTAAGACTTGTATCTTTGTGGATGGTTGCCTGTCTGTTTTTCACATAAATACCAGTTATTCACTATATTTTTTAAAAAAAGTTGATATCCAGAAAGGGACTGAGTCGATCATTACTTTCTGCGACAAAGAAGTGGTTCACGGGTGGTAAAGTACCGGAGAAAAGCGTCAGTGAATTAAAGAATACCTCAGGATTATTGTAAGTATTGTATTCATTCTCTCTCTCCATCTCTCCCCCTGTGTGTGTGTGTGTGTCTGTCTGTCTGTTTCTCTCTCTCTCTCTCTAACCCCCTCTCTTTCTCCCCCCCATCTCCCTCTCTCTCTCTCTCTCTCTCTCTCTTTCTATCCCCCTGTGTGTGTGTGTCTCTCTCTCTCTTGTTAGGGAAGTGATTTGTCAGAGGCATGTAAAGTACCTGTTCAATCATTGTTAGTGATCAAGTCTTCACCTGTAGCACACTGTATACTACTTGAATGGTTCCAGCAAAATAATTGGTATGTCGTCTTTCATTAGTGGCTTCTCCCAACCAGCTTTGATTGATTCATGTTTGGGTATAGGGAGAGAGCTGTAAACTGTCTAGGAAGAGAGAAGCAACTGCAAACCTTGGTGGCTCATTAAAACTACTTGACTTTATTTCTTACTGTCTTTCTCATTTTACATACTTAGCACTGTAGTCAGCCTTTTTTCATAACCAAGTTTGGTGTTATAAATTTGTATCCAATGATATATTGTCTTTTGTGTTCGGTTTTTGGTTTAGGTATCCACCAGAGGCCCCTGAGCTTCAGATTAGGAAAATGGCTGATTTGTGTTTCTTGGTGCAGCATTATGACTTGGCTTACAGTTGCTATCACACTGCAAAAAAGGACTTCCTGAATGACCAAGCAATGCTTTATGCTGCAGGAGCACTGGTAGGCATCACATTACATATTGTATCTTATGGTTCGGTTCTATTTGTGTTCTCTTTTATAGAAATATAAGACACTGTTAAATAGTTCCGGAAGGACTACCATTAACAACATAAAAAGGGCATATCTAAATATGCAAATGGGAATTGGGAAGTCTAGGGCCTTGGTGGCATTAGATGCGACCAAGGCCTTTGACCGTGTAGAATGCTCCTATCTATGGAAAGTGTTAAAAGCATTTGGATTTGGGAGTTGCTATCTCAGTATGATCCAATTGTTGAATAGATCCCACCGGGCAGCGGTTGTAGTCAATGGATCTCCCTCCTCTCCTATTAAAATAAATAGAGGGACCAGACAGGGTTGTCCCCTCTCTCCAATGCTTTTTTGTTTAAATATTGAACCAATAGCAGAATGGTTAAGACTGACAATATCAGGGTTTTGGGATCAGGGGGATAAAGGTTCTAGCTTAAAAAAACCCAAAACATATTGTATCTTATGGTTCGGTTCTATTTGTGTTCTCTTTTATAGAAATATAAGACACTGTTAAATACTTCAGGTTACTTTCTCCATACAATGTGTCAGAAGTGTGACTTTCAGATTGTACTGTAAGCATAGGGTATAAAACGTCTCAGCGCTACAGATTCCTTAAATTATCTATTACTTCCTTCCCCAGGAAATGGCTGCAGTATCTGCTTTTCTGCAATCGGGTGCTCCCAGGCCGTATCCAGCTCATTACATGGACACTGCAACACAGACATATAGGGACATATGCAAGTAAGTAACTGGCCGTATGGGGGGTGTTTGTACAGTGTAACACACTAGCAGGTAATCACTGTGTTGCTGCTGCAGCGATAACTTACCTGTGTGTGATACTGTGAAACATGAAGCCATTTTTTACTGCTGTAATGACTAGCTTCTCCAGCAGTGTTTTATTTTATCTCTATTGTGCTGTAGGAATCTGGTTCTGGCAGAAAGGTGTGTCCTATTGAGTGCCGAAATATTAAAAAGTCAGAGTAAATATTCTGAATCTGCTGGCCTTTTGATCCGTCTTACAAGCGAGGTGAGTAGATTTATTTCCTTCATAGTTATTCTTTGTATTTTTACATCTCATGAAAATGATTTCTGCATAACAAAAGTACTTGAATTCCTCCCAGATCGCATGAGCACCAGTTGTTCGATCTATTGTAGCTATTACCTTATCTACTATATGAGTCCCTAGAGGGGTATTCCCACCCCCCCCCAAAATAATTTTTACATTACTACGTTGCCCACCCCTAGCTTTCCATCTTTCCAATATAAAGTTATTATGGATTCTGCACAATTTTGCTGTTATCTAGATGCTTTCACCCCCACCAAACGTATAGAATCATCAAACCTCAGTCCAACCCGACACGCTCCCTGCTCCTGGCCCTGACCCTCAGAGACGGCATAATTTGTCCTCAGTGTGTTTACCGTCTCCCTCTCTAAAAGCAGCCACCCCCCCACCTGGGGCACCGCCCCCTTCCCCCCTGCATCTCACCTAATGGCCGCCGAAACACCCAGTGCAGGCCTCCATCGGCAAACACCCATCTCCCCGCACCCCTATGGGGTGACATGGCTCTTACAAGGAGGAGTGCTAGCCAGGGGACCTGCACGTGGTACGTGAGGCAATATGGTTTGATCAAATTATATACCAACATTCTGGCGTTGGTTTTTAAATGTAGCCGAAAGGCATTTGTGTCAGCCATAGGGGTGATGTGCAGCAGCTCCTTCTCTCCATGTCCGTATTCAAAAAATGTATGTTTGTGCCTCAAAAGGGTTGAATGAAAACTACAACTATTTACAGTATGCCTTGTCAAACTTTGTTTTATTTTAAATAGATATAATACAATACAGAGAAATTTCACTTCATCAGTGAGAGTTGTTACATAGAATATAGAAATATGTGTTTTATTATGACATATTCGAAACGTGGTTATACGTACTTTTAATATGCATTATCTTACAATTACAGTATGCCAAACCCGCTCCCACATTGTGTCCTAAATAAAAAGCTGACGTAATAATTAGGTTGTGGCTAGTAAAAGAAAGAAATCCAAACACAGAATTGCAAGGCGGCATTCTCATTTTATATATAATACATATTTCTGTTTTCATGTTTTCATTCTTAAATTTAAACTGACCTTGGATGCTTATTCACACAGTCTACTTTACATGTCAAATACATTTTTACATTGTATGGCATAAAGTTTTCTATAGTGCAATAGTACTTTATAGTATGGTCATTACATGGGTAATTTCTTCATTTTTGTTTAATTTTAACTTTTTCCCCTGTAGAGTTTTTGACACAATGCAAGACTACTGTATTTTAATGTATTGTCTGTGAGATGTCAGGGCCTGATAGAGTACGAGGGTGGCAAACCTGTTGAAAGTGTTGGTTTAATCTCTCACTATGGTCACTGTTGACCATGATTGATGAAGGTTTAATGTCTGGCATAGAGGGTAACTGATTTTGGCCATTGCAGCAGTGTTTCAACTACTACACACCAGACACATGCTGTAGATGTGCAGATGTTGCCAATGGGTTTACAAATTCACCTATAGAAAGTAATTGCACTGATAACCGTTTTATTTTTCTGGGTGCAGGATTCAGATCTTCGGAGTGCACTTCTTTTGGAACAAGCTGCCCATTGCTTTATCAACATGAAGAGTCCTATGGTCAGGAAGTTTGCTTTCCACATGATCCTGGCAGGTCACCGTTTCAGTAAAGCGGGCCAGGTGAGTACATAAAGGACATGAATGAACCTTTGACGTGTTGTGAACCCTAGACCATGAGGTGCTGGAAGGCTTGTTTACCTTTACTGGGGTTATGCAACCCCAGTAAAGCGGCCGCTGTGTCGCACCGCCAGAGGTCTCTTACCTTCCTCCGTTCTGTCCAATCGGTGATCTGCTAATTGAGTTTGCCACAGGCAGGCTCAATCAGCAGAGCGCCTATTACATTGATCAATGCTATGTCTATGGCATAGCAATGATCAGTGTTTGCAATCTAATGATTGCATGTAATAGTCCCCCAGGGGGACTTAAAGTGTGTAAGGGAAAAAAAAAAGTAAAAATCTTTTTTACGATACCCCAAAGCCCCTTTCCCAATAAAAGTTAAAATCACCCCCCTTTCCCATTATATAAAAAAGATATATAAAAATAAATAAACATATTATATACCATAGCGTGCGTAATTGTCCGATCTATTAAAATATAACAATCGCTATCCCGTACAGCGAACGGTGTAAACGAAAAGAGGAAAAAAAGCGCCAGGATTACTGATAATTATTATTATTATTATTTTTGTTACATTATACATAAAAAAAAATTAATAAAAAGTAATTAAAACGTATGATCTACACAAATATGGTATTACTAGAAAATGTACCCGGTGCTGCCCGGGTATAAAGTGTCAGTGTGTTAATTAGATTTGTTCTAAGGTGCCCAGGAGGCCAAGCTAAAGGTATTGTTTCATCTTAGTTAATCAGTGGAATTAGTGTATACCTGTAGTGCATAGTTGGAGGGGTTCTGTATACCCACAATGTATAGTTTTTAGGGGTGTCGCATATCTGTAGTGCATAGTTGGGGGGTTGTATACCTATATTGTATATTTGGGGGGGTCCTGTATACCTGTAGTGTGTAGTTGGGGGGGGCTGTATACCTGTAGTGTATAGTTGAGGGAGGTCCTGTATACCTGCAGTGTACAGTTGGTGAAGGTCCTTTATACCTGTACTGTATAGTTCGGGGGTCCTGTGTACCTGTAGTATATAGTTGGTTCTGTATACCTGTAATGTATAGTTGATGGAGGTCTTGTATACCTGTAGTTTATAGTTTGAGGGTCCTGGATACCTGTAGTGTATAATTGGTGGAGGTCTTGTATACCTGTAGTATATAGTTCGGGGGTCCTGTATACCTGTACTGCATAGTTTGAGGGTCCTATATAACTGTAGTATAGAGTTGGTGAAGGTGCTGTATACCTGTAGTATAGAGTTGGTGTAGGTCCTGTATACCTGTAGTGTATAGTTTTGGGGTCCTGTATACCTGTAGTGTATAGTTTGGGGTCCTGTATACCTGTAGTATATAGTTGGTGGAGGTCCCGTGCACTTGTAGTGTATAGTTTTGGGGTCCTGTATACCTGTAGTGTCCTGTATACCTGCAGGGTCGTATTTACCATTAGGCACCCATGGTCTGGTGAGTAGGGTAGCACCTTGCAGAGGAGCAGTAACCTCCCGTTCAGACTTGCCAGAAAATGTTTGGTCAGATCTTGTATAGCAGTGTTATCCAGTCACAGTATGGCTGTATTGGTCAGGTCTGGTGTGGCGGTGTTCTCCAGTCACAGTGTGGTGGTATTGGTCAGGTCTGGTATTGTGGTGTTATCCAGTCACAGCATGGCGGTATTGGTCAGGTGTGGTATGGCAGTGTTATCCAGTCACAGTATGGCGGTATTGGTCAGGTCTGGTATGGCAGTGTTATCCAGTCACAGTATGGCGGTATTGGTCAGGTCTGGTATGGCAGTGTTATCCAGTCACAGTATGGCGGTATTGGTCAGGTGTGGTATGACAGTGTTATCCAGACACAGTATGGCGGTATTGGTCAGGTCAGGTATAGCAGTTTTTTCCAGTCATAGTATGGTGGTATTGGTCAGGTCTGGTATGGCAGTGTTATCCAGTCACAGTATAGCGGTATTGGTCAGGTCTGGTATGGCAGTGTTATCCAGTCACAGTATGGTGGTATTGGTCAGGTCTGGTATGACAGTGTTATCCAGCACAGTATGGCGGTATTGGTCAGGCCTGGTGTGGCAGTGTTACCCAGTCACAGTTTGCTATACCTGTAGTGCCCTGTATATACATGTACTGTATAGATGGAGTAGGGTTTCCTGTATATACATGTACTGTATAGATGGAGTAGGGTTTCCTGTATATACATGTACTGTATAGATGGAGTAGGGGGGCCCTGTATATACATGTACTGTATAGATGGAGTAGGGGGGCCCTGTATATACATGTACTGTATAGATGGAGTAGGGGGTCCTGTATACATGTACTGTATAGATGGAGTAGGGGGCCCTGTATATACATATACTGTATAGATGGAGTAGGGGGCCCTGTATATACATGTACTGTATAGATGGAGTAGGGGGTCCTGTATATACATGTACTGTATAGATGGAGTAGGGGGTCTACCAGTTATTACTGTGGATGTTGTGAGGCAGCTTCCCTAGCAACCATTGCTCCCTGTGAAAATGAAAGCAGTAATCCTATTGGTTGCTAAGGCTCCAACTGCCGTGTCTGCTGCAGCTAATTATATCACCTGTGTGTGCAGTGAGGAGATTTTCCCATTCATCTCTATGGGGCGCCGCTCTTCCCCCTCCCCCTCCTCTCCTGTACATCTGGCGGGGACGGGACCTTCGCTAAAACCTTCCCGGGCACCCAATGTATCTGTGTGCCAAATTTGGGGCCAAACGGTTCAGGCGTTTGGAAGTCTATTTGGGACAGACAGACAGACAGACTTTGATTTTTATTATATAGATTAAAAAGAAGAGATCATGGCGCAAAAAATGACACTCCATACAGCCCCTTTGGTGAAAAACTAAAATTGTTATAAGCGTCACAATAGGCCTGTTATTAATTGCAAAAACAGAAGGATTTCATAAAAAAAAAATTAAAACATTAGAAAATCTGTGTAAACCTGCATATAGTTTTGTTTGGCTGACCTATAGAATAATGGTATGATGTCGCTTTTACCGTATAGTGCGTTACGTAGACACAGGAACCCCCCAAAATTTACCATATTGCATTCTTTTTTCCAATTTCACCAATTTATATTTTCATAAATAATATTTTTGGGGTTTCATCATACATGTTATGGTAGAATGAAAGCCCAACAAAAGTTATACAACTTTTCAATATACACTAATATACACTAATTTCAATATACACTAAGAAAATTGGACATATAGCGCTTTTTTTCCCCAAAAGATGGTGACGTCGCTACCTGCTGTCTAACCTACAAAGGTGCAGGCTGGACTGGGCTTTGCTACGGGAGAATGAAGCATGGTAAGCTTTAGGGATGCACCGAAATATCGATACTACTATCGATATTCCGGGGCAAAAAACTATTCGGTACCAGGATTTCCTGGTATCGATACTTTATGTTAATTTGCATAATAGCGCAGTATAACATAAAGTATAAAGCAGAGAACACGGCCAGCGGCTATCTGAGCACCGTCCGTGTTCTCTGTGTCCCGCCCCTGCTCCCACCTGTCATGTCTTCGGTCCCGCGCAGCTTCTGCCCCCGGTGGCGCCAAATTCAAATTGCCGGCACACAGCGATGGCTTGTGCCGGCTATGTAACTGTATACATGCCGCTGTCACAACTGACAGCGGCATTCTCCCATCCTGAGCGTGCTGTATATGCAGCAGGGGTCGCCTACTATGTGTAACAGACCCCGGCTGCTAATGACTGCATGTAACCCTTTCAATGCTGCGATGTAATGTGATCGCGGCATTGAAATGGATGATTGACAGGTGGCTGTGAAGTGTCCGATCGGCACCCCCGCAATGTGAGTGCGGGGGGCTGATGGGTCACCTCACAGCCCGAGGTCCGCACTCACCTTCCCGGTGTCTCTGCTGATAGCAGAGCACTGATACTGATATATGCAATACTACAGCAATAATATATAGCATTGCATAGCTCAGGTCATCCAAAGGGCAGAGCAGGGTCAGCGGCAGGAGAGAGAGAGCAGCGCGATTCGGGTGAGGAGGGGGAGGCTGGAGGAGACGCGGCCATCTGGCAGCACAGGACTGTGAGGAGGAGCGGCAGGCCGGGCCGTCAGGAGACTCCTGGGGCAGACATCAGTGCGGGTGAGGAGGGGGTCGGTCGTGCTCTAACTGGGAAGGGAGGGGGGGCTGTAACCTGATTACCCTGCCGCACAAATAAACAAGTGTGTGTTGCATGACTATAATCCCCATTATCCCCTTAAAGCTGAAGTGTATTACATTACTATAATCCCCCTGATGTCTGGTGTGTGTTACATGACTACAATCCCCATCATCCTCTGATAGCTAAAGTGTGTGTGTGTGTTACATGACTATAACCCCCACCATCCCCCAGATAGCTGAAGTGTTACATGACTACAGCCCATATCATCCCATCCCCCTGATAGATGGTGTGTTACATGACTACAACCCCCATTGTTCCCAGATAGTTGGAGTGTTAATGTCCTTACTATAAAATTATCACCTTCCTGATCACAAACGGTAAACAGTGCAAACGCAAAAAAACACCAAGTTCAGTAGCACATAAAAACATGCTACTGAATAAAACTACAGATCATGGCACAAAAAAAGACCCCTCACACCACAGCCAGACAGGTAACAGTGTTAGGATTGAGAATAGGGAAATTTTTAAAGCACATTTACTTTAAATAATGGAAACTTTTTTAAAGTAATAAAATTAAAGGAATGTGAATTGGTTCGTTACGGACCTGATGGGGGGCATTTCTAATTTTCAATATAATTTATTCAGTATCGAATTGGTATCGAGCATTGAAAAAAAAAAAGTTGGTATTGGTATCGAACTCAAAATTCTGGTATCGTGACATCACTAGTAAGCTTCAGTGCGGGATGGGAGAGAGACCACTGGGATGATGTGACATGTGAATTCTCATCCTGGTGGTCTGTCTCCCCTCCCTGCACTGGAGCTGTCATTATCCAGTAAAGGGATATAAGGGGCAGCACTGAGCGGGGTACATTGTGCAGGACACTTGTGATTAGAGACTGGGTTCCTCAGCTCCCAGGGGAATGTAGTCACCAGCATCAGCAGCGAGCCTCTGAGGATAAGCGCCATGTGTAGCCAGTTGACAAGTGCTACACTGCCGGAGAGGATAGAGAGCAGGACATGGAGCAGCCAAGTGTCTTCCACGTCCTGTTCTCTATACTAAGGTAGGACTTGACACACTGCTGCTGAGATGTTAGGTGGAATAGTTTTCAATGTGCTATGCTCACCAGTCACCCATCAAATTGTGAAGAGCTGTTTGGCCACTTCTGATACCGGCAGCTGTATAGGATGCAGGATACTGTGTACAGTTTTGGGCCCCTTTCGATAATTGGTAAACATTGCAGAGGAATCTTGTTGTCTTTCACATACTGATTTCTGAAAAGGTGAAAATTGTTACAATCTAAATTATGCAATTGATTCAGTATCTCGAGGTTTTCTAATGTTATGTTGTCCTATTTATTATACCCAGAAAAAACACGCCCTTAGATGTTATTGTCAGGCCATGCAAGTGTACAAAGGAAAAGGCTGGTCACTAGCTGAAGATCACATTAACTTCACTATAGGGCGTCAGTCTGTTACTTTGCGGCAGCTGGACAATGCAGTGTCTGCTTTCAGACATATTTTAATCAATGACAGCAAACAGCCAGCGTCACAGCAAGGAACCTTTCTCCGGGAGTATCTCTATGTTTATAAGGTAAATCCTATTTTTTGCTTTTGTGTTACTGCCGTTTCCCTCATCTCTAGTTTCATTATCCTAAATGCTTGTAAGTTAGTTACAGTAAGGTAGGTTCACAAAACCCGCTGTATTCATGTTTTTTTAGGCAAACCTAGGGCTGCATCCATCATCTTTGGCAACCGAAAGTCTAGTGCAGAGTATTCGGGGTTTCTCGGACCTGAACTTACTGTAGTTTTGCTGTAAAAGGAAATGAAATAAAACTTTACAAAACACTCTAGAAAACTATCACTTTCTATTAAAAAAAAAAAAAAGCAGCTGATCATCTGCCAAACATTCTCACATAGAACAAAGTGAATCAAGTATGTAAGCCTTAGGGTGCATTTACACAGAGGGATTTATCCGACACATTTTTGAAGCCAAAGCCAGGAACAGACTATAAACAGAGAACAGGTCATAAAGGAAAGATTGAGATTTCTCCTCTTTTTAAATCCAATTCTGGCTTTGGCTTCATTACTATACCAAAGAACATATATTGTGGATGTAAAACCAGTAGTAGGTCCAACATAGAGGAAATGTGCAAATCTTTGCATTATAGTTTTTCTGTTTGTTTTACTCCTGGTTTTGGCTAAATAAACCGACCAAATACTATGTGTGACCCCAACCTCACAGCTCACTGTAAAGTACTATGCTGTGTCAGTAAACAGTGAAGGGGATCAGCACCTTTACTCAGACTCCGACCCACAGCAGTCTAATACAGAAGGGCAGTTACAGCTGAGAACTCTAGAGGGAGCCAGATACTCATCATTTCATTTATTTATTTATTTTTCATACATTTTGTTCAGACTGCAACAGCAATGAGAAAAATAAAGACAAGTATACAAAAACCCTGAGTCCTGCCTCCCCGTCCCGGGGCATTTATTTTTTTCAGGTTAATTTTTGCATTTGATGCTGAAGTGTCTGGATAAGTTTACAGTGCACAGTCCTATCAGACAGTGATGGCATATTGCATGAATATGACATCACTTTCTGATATTGTGGGAGGGGGTCCAACTGCTGGGACCCTCTTTAATCCTAAGTCCAGTTTTTTTTTTAGAAGGTCTTGACATTCTAGCAGTTTGCCATCTCTTTCCATAGTGGAAATAACCCATTGACTGTGTTCACTCACATATGTAGAACATTGTGTTTTTACATTTAGTTGTGGTTTTTCAATAATGATGCGTGTCCTCTCTTATACATTTCAATATATGGCTTTTAATGTCTTCTTTCATTATCCCACAAAAACGTTGCTCAGAAACAAGTTATGAAAAAACTGAATCTGCAGTGAAAACACAGCAAATATTTATCTTCAGTAATGAAAACTGCATAGACACCACAACTAAGTTTAAAAAAAATCCTGAAGATTCAGTTTTACAGTGGGATTTAGAGTGTTTTATCATGAATAAACGCTCCCCATCTAATATAATAATTATATTATATACTGTATTCTGTGTTTCACTCCAGAATGTGTGTCAGCAGTCTCCAGATAGTCCCTTACCTCAGCTTCCATTACCATATATCAATAGTTCCGAGACGCGAGTCTTCTTTGGTCATGATAGACGGCCAGCTGAAGGTTAGTATCATTTTTGCATTGTCATAGGCTTAGGCTGTATCAGGTCACAACAGTAGGAAACCCCAAATAGCATGGTCACACATTGAATGGTTGTTTTATAGTCCATGTAGACCTTGATATATGCTAAATAATGACATTGTCAGTTTTATGAATGTATTTGTTTGAAGCAGTGCCTGTATATAAAATGCTTAAAATGGTTCTATTTCAAGTGTTTTAGAAGATTCTTCTTTAGAAAATTTATATGTAGTGTAGTTGATGTATGTGAAGAGTTTGTTGATGAATTTGCTTGATCTTCATACTTTGTTTTTCCCCTGCATATAAAGGTGAGAAGCAAGCAGCAACCCATGTCAGTCTTGACCAAGAGTATGATGGCGAATCTTCTCAGCAGTGGAGGGAGCTAGAAGAGCAAGTGGTAGCCGTAGTTAATAGAGGCGTCCTTCCTGTCACCTTTCAGCCAACACAGTATTGTTTAAGCAGGAACTCTGATAACTCTAAATTTCCTCTTGCTGTTGTACAAGGTAAATTGCAAACCACACATACGCAATATTTCAGATTTATCAAACTGTGTAGTATACACTGGTGTAATCTGCCCACAGCAACAAATCACAGCTCCGATTATATTTCACCAGAGCTAAGAGCTGAGCAGTTTACAACAGTTTCAGAGGGGTTGAGAAGCAGCACACATGATACATGTAAATATGTTAAAGGGTTATAGAAGGTTGAGTAGTAAGGTTCTAATACTATTTCTGCAGTGAACTGGGTGCAGTAGTACTTATTCACTTGCTGTTATGATTGGTTGAGGTGTGCATGTTCACATTCTAAATCAAAACTTTTGACAACTTTTCAGCCGTATCCCTGTTATGTTGAGGTAAAGTCTAATAAAGTTTGTTTTTTCCCCTCCACAGAGCCAATAACAGTAGAGGTGTCCTTTAAAAACCCACTGAAGGTTCCACTCTTATTGACAGACCTATCCCTCCTGTGTAAATTTCACCCTAAAGACTTTAGTCAAAAGCAAGACGAAGAACTAAAAGAACCCATCAGCAATGAAAAGGATCTATTGCCCAAGGTATTACAAATGTTTTTTTGAAGGTGGTTTGAAGATACCATTACATGTATTATGTTATGTTATATTTTTGAATAATTTTTGTTGCTGAAGTAGTTTTCTAGAGAGCCCATTGGCTGTATCTGACTTCATCCGCCGTTAATCAAATGCTGAATGCTTGTGTTCGGACAAACCTGAGCATGCTCGAGGTTTGCTCATCTCTATACAGGACCCATGTACATTGCATAGGGAGCATGGCCCTGTTACAGCCTTACTCATATGACTGCTCCTCCATTTTTTGTGCACTATAGGGGTGTCTTGTTTAGTTCACAGGGAGTAAAGTAACTGTCATGTCTATGCATTCATGAAAGATGCTGGGAGCCAAAAAGCCTTTGTAAAATCCTAATTGGAAGTATTATTTTTTTTACTATATTCAAAGTAACTATAAACAATTAAATTTCAAAGGTGTCCATAGCCGTTAAAGGTTTTTATAGACATTAAATGTGCTCCGAGTCTCTATACAATTGATACTTGATTGTTTATTTCCTTAGGGGAAAAGTTTCACCGATGTAATTGGCACGGAAGAGATCAGCGAGTTTTTAATCAACAATGAGGAAACAAAAATTGTAAGTAAAAGTACATAAAGAAGGGGAAACTTCCAGTATAAATGTTAAAGTAGAAACTTTTTATTTAACTTTTACTTTTGTTATTCTTGCAGGCAAGATTAAAGCTGTTTCCACTGCAAGCTGGAGAGTTGCACATTCTTGGTATAGTCTATAATCTTAGCACAATTCAGAGTGCTAACAGCCTTGATGGAGTCGCTCCACCCAATAATGTACCAACAGGTAAGACATGCTATAGGTTTTACTAAACCCAGTAAGCAGAACATTGAAAAATAAAAATGAACCATTATCTAGGATTGTTGCCTGGACATATGAAAAAGAACTAACGTTAACTCCTGTTCCCAAACTGCCTTCATCTTATACATTGGCACCAGTGTTACAGGGCAGTTACTGAATTCACTTTCCAGTGCCTTTGCCATATATGTAGGATGCAGATATTGGAAATAGGGAGGGGGTTAGCTAAGCTATTACTATTACATTGTCATCGTCCTGGGAGGTTTGTAATTGAAGAAAATTTGTCGGCTGGAAATTGCATATGCAACTGCTGGCAGTGTTGTACCGCTAAAATTTCATATAATGTACTAGGCCTCTACATGTCTGTGGCTGCAAAACAGCAAAAAATTTTATTGTAGGTCGAAAGAGCCAAAGAGACGTGCCCCAGGCTGCAATGTCTCTCCCTGCTCACTTTGCCCACCCTATCTATGTGTGATGGACCGCCAGGCTCTTTGAGGCATGTTTCGTGCAGTTTGATTGCAGCCCATGTCTGGTGAGCTCCAGCAGTGGCTTTAGAGAGCTGTGCTGTCCATCATACAAGATGAGAAGAGGGAGATGTATTGCAGCCTGGGACACATCAGCAACCATGGCTTTTACAATGAAAGGCATGTTTTGCAACCACTGACTTGTTATATAGAGTTAAAATTACTCTGAGGGAAATGTCTTTCTGTCTGTATTCACTTTAGGGAAATTCATATCTAATGGAATGTCAGTCAGAGGGCGGCAGGATCTGGAGATACAGGGGCCTCGACTTAATGGTACTAAAGAGGAAAAAACATCTATACAGTATGGACCTGACCGCCGGTTAGACCCTATCATTGCCCCACAGATGCCTTTGTTAGAGGTAAGTTATGCTTCCAGTTCTTGAAAACACAAGTTTTGTTTAGGCAGGTCCATCCTTATCATATCTTATTTCCAAGTTGCAGTTTTAGTGTACCCTGGCTTGTCCTGACTGGTCTGTTTTACTTGTCTTTCCCATTGCTGGGACTGGGACCCCCACTGATCACAAAAACAGCAACACAATAGGTCTGCAATGAATGGCACGCTCAGTGTGCCTTTGTGGCTGATGCTGGCTATGCCCCATTTATTCACTTGGGAACCATTGAACACCCCTAAGTGCCGAACCTGGAGGCGTTTGGTGGCCTTTATAGAGAATGAATTGTGCACAATCTGCAGAGGCTAATCCGTTAAAGAAATTTCTGAAGTTTCCTCCTTTACAAAAAAAAAAAAAAGTATTTCAGAATGGATTAAACTGGGAAATAAAGTTAAGTAGTCGTATATGTTATATTGCCAAACTGATAGGAAGGAAATAACGCTGGTGCTTCAGTACATAATAAAGGAAATAAGTTATTCATAAAATTATCTATCCTTTAGAGAGGCCGTGAATAATATACTGTTGGGCATCTGATCCTCGGTGCCCTGGCTGTTTGTTGTTTAAAGGAGAAATCTGGTGAAAATTTTTATTAAAGTATTGTATTGCCCCCCAAAAGTTATAGAAATTCACAATATACACTTATTACAGGAAATGCACATAAAGTGCTTTTTTCCCTGCACTTACTACTGCATCAAGGCTTCACTTCCTGGATAACATGGTGATGTCACCACCCAAGTCCCAGAGCTGTGCAGACTGTGGCTGCTGTAGAGGATGATGGCAGGGGGATGCTCAGTGTCCCTCAGTGTCCCCCTGCCATCATCCTCTCCAGCAGCCACAGCGCGCACAGCTCTGTGAGTCGGGTCGTGACATCACCATGTTATCCAGGAAGTGAAGCCTTGATGCAGTAGTAAGTGCAGTGAAAAAAAGCACTTTATAAGCATTTCCCGTAATAAGTGTATATTGGGGATTTGTATAACTTTTGAGGGGGCAATACAAAATTTTTATTAAAGTATTCGCTCCTTTAAAGAGGTTGTGGTGCTTTGGCTAGTGCTGCTTCCACAGATCATTTAGTAGCGGTGTCCTTAGTATAACAGCTCAATCCCATTCTGAATGGGTGTAAGCTAGCGGCACAGCTGCTACTAAAAGTAAAGAGCTGTAGCTGGTAAACAATGAAGGGACGAGAGAGAAGTGATCAATTTTTAATGAGCTGTATAACCCTAAACACCTTAATAATACATTACTGTATCTATTACATTGACAGGTGTTCTTCATAAACTTTCCCACTGGACTGTTGTGTGGAGAAATCCGAAAAGCTCACGTTGAATTTGTGAATGTAAGCAAAAGCCCACTGACAGGACTCAAAGTTGTGTCCAAGAGACCAGAATTCTTTACATTTGGCAGCAATACAGCGGCACTGACACCACTAAGTCCTGCAGCGTCCATGAACTGCAGCGCCTATAAAACCGTTGTTACAGATTCTACCTCTGGGTGCTCTGTGCTGACTTCATCGGTTACGCCTGTAGACTTTGGTTTTGGTGGTGCAAGCCAGCCGGAGGTTGTAGATATCCCACTTACAGACTCTGTATTAGCTCCTGGTGCATCAGTGCAGCTTCCACTTTGGCTACGAGGACCTGATGACGAAGGAGTCCACGAGATAAACTTTTTGTTCTACTATGAAAGCACAGAAAAACGATCACGGATGCGGTAGGTTTTTTTTTTTTTTCTTAATGCATTACCACCTGTAGGTGATCAGGTGTTTATTAAAGGGGTTGTCCATATTAGAGGAATGATCTCCTGTGTCTTGGGATGTGTCTGGTTTTGCATTTTGTCCCCATTGAAGTATATTAACCCCTTTTAATAGCAGAAATCTATCAGTCCTAGGCAGAGAATTGATGCCGACCACATTCCTGTACTTAGCAGGATTGGACATTTCTTTATTTTATGCTATTTAATGAATCATACAAGCTCCAAGAGGTCTTTGTTTAGAGCACACATTGTTTATAGGTGTTGTCCTATCTGAACCATCCATTCTATGTATGTCATAGAGGTGTGCACCATGCTTGGCAACCCACTTGCATTGAGCCAAAGCAGGAAGTTGCAAGAAGGGTCCTCCTATTTCGTACCTACTGGGGCAACTACATTTTAAGAAGGGGTTGTACACACGGGACAATTTTGTGTTCATTTGATGTATTTATAACAACATACGGAGTGTACTTTCAAAGAAAACTTGTCAGACGGTGTATGCTCTTCTCTGTAAAAGTACTGTAGATAGTGACATGCTGATTTCAGTCGCTTATATGTGTCTACTAGTTTTGGAGACTGTTCTGGTTATCCATTGCAGCATGATTTCAGCGATGTTAGGCATAATGTAATCTTTTTACACACAGTATTAGGCTCCAGAAGAGTCATTGTAAGAAAACTTGTCATAGAGACATGTCAAAAGTTTTGATCGGTCCGGGTCTGAATGTTCAGAGCCATACTGATCGTGAACAAGCCGGGAGAGGACCACGCTAAGCACAGTCCTCTGCAGACTCCGTGTCACGTGACCAGTCGGGCTCATAGTGTAAAGGCCCTATTACACCAACAGATCTGATGGCAGATTATCCGCCAAAGATTTGAAGCCAAACCCAGGAACAGACTATAACCAGAGAACAGGTCATAAAGGAAAGACTGGATTTCTCCTCTTTTCAAATCCACTGGGTTTGGCTTTAAATCTTTGGCAGATAATCTGTCGTCAGATCTGTTGGTGTAATAGGGCCATAAGTCTATGGAGCACTGACGCAGATCGGGGAACGGACACACTGCAGCATAGTCCTTTCCCGCTCCTTCTTATGATCGCCATGGGTCTGAACAGTCAGACTCGGACCAATCAAAACTTTTGGCATGTCTCCATGACATGTCGAAAGTTTTTTTTTTTGTTTTTTTTTATATAGAAAAATACACTTTTAAGTTCTGCAAAACTGAGGCATCTTCACACATATGTGACTGACCAGTGTACCCATCCCTACTTTATGCTGCTCCTAGAAAGAATAGCAAAGACTGGCTAACACTTTTGGTTTACCAGATATTTTCACAGATCTTTTTATTCTTTAGCCACAGAGTGTTAAGACATACTGCAGTTATATGTACCAGCAAGTCCTTGAATGTCCGGGCTACTGTTTCCAGAAGCAATGCACTAGAAGATGGGGAGAGCAAAGGAGGAAACATGCTTGTATTTGTGGATGTGGAAAACATGAATACAGTAAGTTACCAAGTTGCTAAACGTTTACTGAGGAGTAAAATGAACCTTAGTCACAAAGTTTTTATTTTTTTTTTATTTTTTATATGATTGCTGTTTAATTTCTATTTTTAGGGTACAAACCCACTTGCCGGATCTGCAGCGAGTCTCCTTGCTGCGTTTTTGCAGCGAGACTCGCTGCAGATCCCAGCCCTATACTTTCATTAGCAGAGAAACTCGCAGCAGGGATTTTGTCTGCAGCCCTCCCCATTAACCCCCTAGCCGCTGGACATTATACATTACCGGGTCCCCGTTCCTGCTTGCTTCGGGGCTCCCGGTGCTTCGGGGCCCGCCCGGCCAATCAGTGGAACCTGGTAATGTATATCCTGCCCGCCCCCCCTGAGGCCCCGATCGCCCCCAGCCCCCGGCCGCAGGATCGCCCCCCGCACCCCCCGGCCGCAGGATCGCCCCCCGCACCCCCCGGCCGCAGGATCGCCCCCCGCAGCCCCCGGCCGCAGGATCGTGCGGCCAGGGGGTGCGGGGGGCGATCATGCGGCCGGGGGCGATCGGGGCTGCAGGGGGCGATCGTGCTGCCGGGGGGTGCGGGGGGCGATCATGCGGCCGGGGGGTGCGGGGGGCGATCATGCGGCCGGAGGGTGCGGGGGCGATCATGCGGCCGGGGGGTGCGGGGGACGATCATGCGGCCGGGGGGTGTGGGGGGCGATCATGCGGCCGGGGGCGATCGGGGCTGCAGGGGGGGGGGGGCGGCCAGGATATACATTACCAGGTCCCTGCTCCTGCTTGCTTCGGCGGCTCCCGGCACGTTCTGCCCGGCCAATCAGTGCGCTGCCCTGCCGGTACCATTCGATCCGTGGCTTCAGGTTATAGAGGATGTACCTGGTGGTACATCCTCTTTAAGTCTTTCCTGATATGTTTTACCTCAAACTGCACAGAAACAACGCTGAGGATCAAGGTAAAAAAAAAAAAAAAAATCATACTCCACGCTGTTTCTCTGCACTGGGCCCACTTCTAATGAATATTCATCCATCACTGCAGAGCGCCACCCCATTATTTATTAAAATAGGCAAAAGCCTAAGTCTCAAAACATAGGACTAGCCAGATATTCCTCCAGGTAAGGACCAAGCAAAGGTGGGGCTCCTGTAAGGAGACCACCAAAAGCACCATATTAAGTGGCCTCTGCAGTCAATATCCAGCTCAATTACAAGTATGATGATATGACTAGGGAAATACCAAAGCCAGGTATGCATCCACAGATAGCTGTTTCGGGTGTTGCCCCTTAGCAGTGTGGAGTAGGATTCTAATAGTAAATTTTTGGGAGGGCACCACCCAATACAAGTTTGTAGGGTGCTAAGGTGCTCAAATATATCGCAATACAGTATAAGAAAGAAAAAAGAAAAGCACCATATCAGCACACCTTTATCATTTCAAAAAGTATAATTTTATTAGAACACAAAGAAAATGTTAAAAACTCTTAAAAACATACAACCGTGTAATGCAATCCATGATAAAATGCACCACTACTTCTGTCTAGTATGGTGGACACGCACCACCTATGTCCCTAAAATAAGGGGAGCAAAGCATACATGCACATAGGTGTGTGGCGGGGGGGCAGATAGGTGTACAATGAAGATATTAGATATACATAATACACTGCTCCCTCATCCTAAATATACCCTGAGGAAGTCGCACTGCGCAGCATTTGACACGCAAGTCTTTAGCTAATCTGTAGCCCTCAGTGTAAGTCTACACCAGCTTTTTGGCATTAGTTGTAGGAAATCTAGCAGGTATGGGGTGCTATGCCCCTTTTATGCTAAGCCCCTGGTATACATGATGCAAAACCACACATTTTGTGCAAACCAAGGACTGGTGCAAAACTTTTGCAAATTTTTTACACCAATACACTGGCAAAGATGTTTTATATATTCCTCCCCGTGTGTCCCTGGGCAATAAAAAAAGCTTTTTTAAGCGTTCGGGTCCTTTTGGAGGAAGCGATGTTTAACAACTTTTTTTTAAGCCTTCTCCATCAAATAGTGCTTATAGGTCTGAGATGATGGGCAATAGACTTCCTTTTATCCCTACTAACTAGATAGCTATACTAAAATACCATGACAAGATATGGGCATACTGTTATTTCTCATGATTTTTAGGAGATGTTTTATCTACCATAGAGATTTCCTGTGTAACACCAGAAAGTGGGAGTTCTCAATACTGACAGGCCAGTCTTAGAAATATCTATCACTATGAAACATTACAGAACACTGTGGCAATTTGATATTTGATCTGGGGGTTGGACCAGTTTGTCTCTACACATTTCCAGAAAATTCTTCTGGCACTTCCCATACTTTATTCATTTGTTACAAACCTGAAAGTGCAGATCATGGACGTGTTCCTTGTAATCTGGCAATAGAAGGATTTTTTCTGTATGTGAGAAAACTCTAGGGGAATAAAACATGTTCCTGCCTATGCATGGTTGGTTAAGCTGAAAAATCAAACTGGCCACCATTCTCGAGTGACTTCAGATGTCCGTATGGTGAATAACGTGTCGCTAATAGTTGGTCTGAAAAGGTTGTCGTCTTGAATGATGACTCCATACATCACATCACAGATTGATCTTCGTGTTCTGTGGCTTGGGCAGAAGTAGTGAATGTTAGCAAGGTCAGAAAAGGGAGCGCATACCCGCCGGAGGTGGTCTGTCAATTGTTATGAACTACTTTCCAGTTATACCATTGACTTCACCTGACAACGAGTGAAATATGCAGCATGTCAGATGGACTTTTCTGCAGATATTTGCCTTTGGTCAGCATCTGTCATGCTCTTTCATGTTTGTAAGCTCCAATAGTAGTCTGTAAATAGTCTAAATCTGCTGTTATGGCTGTCCAAAGACTCTAAATGTATGAGGAGCCTCACACCGCACTGGAGAAGACAGGAAATATACAAAAGCAGCAGGAGAAGGATACAAAGACAACAATGTAATCGGAAACAGCTATATATAATGAATATTAAAAAAAAAAACAATTACTTGATTTTTATGGAGATTTTGCCAATGTGTGTTTTCTTTTGGTTTTTTTTTAATGTAGGTCTATATTTAAAGTACAAATATAACATATCATATATTCCTATTTATTTTGGTTTTCATGTTATTTATAAAAAAAATATATTGTATTATATTAATATGTTATATTATATTAATATATAATTATAACTATATAGCCTCTCAGTAGGCCGACTCTTCCTATTCTGTAAGGATACAGATTACAGTAGAAAATCTCCATTATAAAGACAGAGGCAGAGCCTGATTTCTACCCAGAGCATACATGACTTGCACTATATTTACAAATAGATGGAACGTGGCCGTGGTAAAAGTGGTGTGGTCTAGATGCACCAAAACACTCACTGCATTTTTGGATTGCAATTTTAAATTGAAGTAAGCCAACTAATAGCTGACATATACTTTATCTATTAGCATGACAGTTTATAAGTCCAGCATTAAATATTTGCAATCCACTGAATACATCTAGTCAGTCTACTAGATCTCTGCTGGTATTTTCCTGATTGTCCTTACAGAGTCTTCAGCCGCAGGAGAGGAGATCTGGCAGCCAGCAGCAGGAGTCAGCAACTTTGCATGGCTCGGCATGTAAGGCCTCTTGCTTGTGTCATGGCATCATGTGATCAGTGGGTAGATGCAGGAGCTAAATAATAGCAAATGTCATTAAATGACGTTATGGGAGGAAAGAATGAGTTAAATTAAAAACAAAAATCACCCATTCCCTAAGAAATAAAAATAAATAAATCAATAAAAATAATAATAAACAAATGCCTGGATAGTCTTTTGTTTTTACAGCATCCATGTGTTTTGTTTTTCTTGGTAAATAGTATTTACTATGACATGTTTTGTTTTTCTTGGTAAATAGTATTTACTATGACATGTTTTGTTTTTCTTGGTAAATAGTTCTTACTATGACATGTTTTGTTTTTCTTGGTAAATAGTTCTTACTATGACATGTTTTGTTTTTCTTGGTAAATAGTTCTTACTATGACATGTTTTGTTTTTGGGGATTTTAGAGTGAAGCAGGTGTTAAAGAGTTTCATATAGTACAAGTTTCCAGCAGCAGTAGTAATTGGAAGCTGCAGAAGTCTGTCAATCCCACGGCTGATAAAGGTATGTTATCTTTATGGAACATGGGGAGCCTTGTTATGGATTTGCCTCTTACACTGCTTATAGCTACTGGGAACACAAACTGGAAGGGAGTGAACTAGTGTCAATGAGCAAAGAAGGGAAATGTCCAACTTGCTAGTGCTCCTCAAAGCCTCCCCTAAATCTGTCCAGCAGAGTAACATAGTGAAACCCAAGTCATGTGTATTATATCTTCACACATTAAAGAAGCATTCTACTTTTTTATTTTTTAAATGTGTTCCCCCGTCAGCAGGCTGTTGCAATAAAAGGTGAGGTGCAGCTCACCCAAACCTCCCAGTAACCGAGGTAAACAGACACAATACCTGATGTGTCCAAAACAAACAAAAGCAATTCTTACACAAAGTCTGTCCTCTAGGTCATAGAGTGAAATAAATTAGAAGTATTTAATAGTACCACCACTAATGGAAAAAAGTTCACTAAAAATGTAACAATACAGAAAATAACATATTAAAACAATACATATAGATAAATGTAGACATAGCAGGGAATCCCTCTTGGAGTACAACTCCTATCATGGTAGTGACCGCAGACAAATGATGGGAAAGTAGTCCAGAAACTGCTGACTCATAGAGATCCTATGTCAGGACGGAGAGCGCATAGGATTCCAGCAGCCCAATATATACTGTCTCTTTGCTGCTAAACTTGTCCAAAAAAAGTATATATATATATATATATATATATATATATATATATATATATATATAATGTTGTAAAGAGAGAGTTTATTACGACCACTAGATGCAGTCCAGCCGTGCGGGCTCTGTTGTGACTTTGTGACAGCAGCTCAATATAGTTGCAATGCAGCACTACGTTGTATAAGCTGTGAGTTGAAGTATCTTTAGGGTATAAACCCACACACCGTATATGCAGCGTATTTACTGCTGCGATACGCAGCAAATATGCAACAAATACGCAGCAGATTAGATCTAAATAACTGAACACAGCATGAAATCTAAACCATCAAATCTGCTGCGTATTTGTTGCGTATTTGCTGCGTATACGGTGTGTGGGTTTGTACTCTTATAACATCTTAGGAAATATTATGATATCCTGGTGCATAAGCACCACTCCGGGGATTCAAATTGAGTCTCCAGCGTCCCAGTAAGCCCGCGCTGTCTGCTCTTAGTGTCTTTGACGTCAGAAGCCTCGATGTGGATATCATGGACCAGCGGGGCCCCGCTGTCTAACTCTGGCTTCTGCTGAGTGATAGCTTGCAAAATGTTAATGGGGGATGTCTTGCATGAATTTTGGGGTTTACAAACGCGTTTTGTGGTGTCTCTGTACCCCTTCGTCAGTGGCCTGAAATTTTGGGGCACAATAACCTCCATCTTTTAAATCTTCTGTCTGGATATTGTAAACATTGGACTGGAATCAATTCTTCCAAGTCTTGTAAAGTCCATGACGGGTCTTGATCTACATAGTCTCTTTTACAACACAATAGGTGTCTGAATAGTATAAATATTAGTTTAAAAACAATAGTTAATTATTTTATATTTATTAATAATAATATAATTATTTATTATTATTATTATTATTATTATTTATATAACGCCAACAGATTCCACAGCACTTACCGGAAAATACAGAAGTGTATATGCAAATATTCATGTTTGTTTATATAAATAAATAGCGTCCTAACTTGCAGAATATATATATATATATATATATATATATATATATATATATATATGTGAATTATAAATTCATGAGTATGAAAAATGATAAATGAAAAATAATATACATAAATTTAATATGCCTCTTCATAATACACATAAAAATAGAATAAAAATAAAGATAATAATAAAAATAAACCATATAGTATAGTCTGGAGGTATGTAGGGTCAGTTATGGCGCTGATATACAGCCTGGCACATAACTGACGTGGTGCATACACTTAACAATGACGATCGGTGTCCTGCGGCGCGGCTTCATCAAATCTTACGTGTAGTGACGTCACATCTCTTCTGAGCCTCTTCTTTCTCCAGGGCTACTGAAGACCGGAAGTTATTGTCTCCAATGCATCTCTATGAGAGCACTTTCATAGAGATGCACTGAAGACCCTGACTTCACATGGAGGTCACATGGATGCCCACAGGATTTGAATGGCGTCACAGGACCGTAATGAAGCTGTGCTGCAGGACACCAATCATCATTGGTAAATATATGCGCCAGCCTGCTGCCAGGGGACAAATAATAGAAAAATAGAGGTAGAATGCTTCTTTAAGGTTTCTTTTATGTTTGAGAAGCATTGCAGATACTGTCATCCGCTGTACAGCAGTACATTTTGAGATGTTTCTGTACTACATTTCTACTGCAGCCCCAGTTTTATTTGTAGGCTTTTGCACAGTTTGGGGGAATTTATAAACACAGCGCCCAACGTATGTTCACAAAGGTTTGTGTAAAAATCATACTTTTTGCCAACATATGCCCTGCTTGCCTGATGGGTGGATAAAATGGGAAGGTGGCATGCCCACGCCCGATTTTATCATGAGCTGGTGTAAATTTCTCAAACAGATTCACCGTATTTAGTAAGAAGCGTGTGGTTCTCAGTAGATTTGGCATGGGGGAAGGGCTTTATGTATGATATATATATAAAGGTACACTGGTCTTGATAAATGCTCCCCTTTATGTATTTCCCATATAGGTAAATGGAAATTTTGCACATTTAGTAAAACAGCCCACCCTATCAGACATTTATTGCATATCTTGTGCATGTGTCATAAACAGCCAGATGGGAATACCCCTTAAAGTATACGTCCACTTTTGAACAACATTTTTTAATTTATTATAAGTTCATTGCTTTACCTACAGTATATTGATCCTTTAGTTACAGCCTGCCAGAGTTTACTTCAAAGCTCAAATTTCCTTGCACTCCTTGCTGACTCTGTTGAGGCTGTTGGCGCAGAGCATTATGAAGAGTGTAGGCCATACTCAAAGTTGTATAAAGTAATCTGGACCTGTCCCACTACATTATAGGAGATTATGTCACTGTATTCATTTGTTTCTCAATAGACACCAAACTGACCAGCAGAGAGCGAGCCAAAATGTGCTTCAAAGTGGTTCGGTGCAAACAATCCTCCTTAGGTAAGGTATTTTCAATATAACTTCTTATGTAATATCTACAGATGATATTGTACTGCTGCTTTTTATTTTACTAGATAAGCAATAACCCTGGAATATAACAGCCAAGTTTTCTATAGGGATGGGTAAGCTGAAGCGAGAATTCTCCCTGCAGCTTATCTCTCCCTCTCCCTCTCTCTCTCGCGCTCTCTCTCTCTCAACAAAGGGGCGTAAAAGAAAATTACAGCTGACACCTTTATTCAGAAAGCGAGAGAAGCTGCAGTGAGACCTCTGTAACCACTAACAGATGATAGCCCCATACACCTTAGATTGACAACCGTACCCAGGTCTAAGGTATATGGGGACCTTAAGACTCCATCTACTAACTCTATAGGGTAATGCAGTCCCATTAGTCATTGGGGGGGGGGTAAGGCTGTCAGATTTTTTTTCATGAAGTCTTACCATATGTAATGGGGACTGGCAAGCAACCAGTGGATGCTTTGTCTTTTTTTCTCGTCCTTTAAACGAATTTGTACATTCATGTAAGTGTTAAATAAGCCTTTGACATGTCAAAAGATGTAATTGTTCAGGGTCCTAGTGCTGAGACCCCCACTGATCACTAGAAAGAGGCAGGACCGCTGCACAATCTGACTCATTGCAGGAGACGAGCTCCATTGTAAGTGTGTAGTAAGACTTTTGAGATGTCTGTGTGACACGTTTAAAGATTTCATTAAATCGTAGTAACCGTTTATTAAAGGGTCACTGCCGCTATAACTTTCAAAAACTAAATCAACAGGGGATGTAATATAAATCAAGTTTGCAATTTACATTAAAAAGGCAAAAAGTCTATATACATATAAATATATTTTTTTAAATTATGTTTTAAAAGAGTGTTGCGGCTCAGTGTGTCCATCAGTCACATGACCACCTTCTCTCTGAGCGCAGATGACCTGGGATACACAGGACTTCCTGGGTTTAGTTACTTTGGGGGGAAAAAAAAGACTAAACACAGGGTTTCCCATGATAGGAAAAAAAAAAAAAAAAAAAAGGAATGTAAAATGCATACTTGCTTTATTTCACATCTACTAGCGATTTTGAAAGCTATAACAACAGCAACACTTTAAAATGAATATTTTGCATTATATATTATACTTGTTTTGATGTTGCTAATATTGTATCTTTGCCTTTAACACTTAGGTGCTGAACAGCCATTGGACAAATATACTTTTGGCGACATTGTGTTTGGAGGAGAACAGGTAGGTCATTTTAGCTGATGCAATGTGGTGAAGACCCAGATGGACGGCTCTTTACAAGAGAGAGCTGGACAACATTTCAGAGGTGGACATCACCAGGAGGAGGGTTTTAGTTTCTCATTGTAAATGAGAATGTTTCCATACTTGCTGCCTGCAAATCCAGTGGTGATATTCTATTTAAAACTGCACCTATACTTCATAAAAAGCACAGGACATCAGTTTTATGGCATTGATTGAAAAACCAGCTGTAAATTATTGATGGTTACAGCATTAACTATGTTTTTTTTGTTTTTTTTTTTAACACCGTAACACCTTTTCATACACCTTGATGCAATATTTGATCACGCCATGGCTTTATAATCGGTGGGTGGCGGTCTAAGCGTTAGGTCCACAACTGATGTGGAGAATAAAGGGGTTGTTGCGCTGTCACCATCTACACTTTCTCTCCTGGCAGCGCTGCTGTGCAGGGAACTGCAACCTTTCCTATTCAGCTATATGTGAAGGTGGCCCCTTTATTCTTTGAATCAGTCGGGGCCCACAGGTCTGACCCCCACAAATCGTGAAGGGAGGAAATATATTGATATGAGGTTGAAATACTCCAGTATGATAAAGAGGTGTTTCCTAATAATCTCCCCTTAAATTCCTTGAACAACTGTTGGCTCAGTTTCTTTGTGACACCCATACAGCAGTTCATGGCCATATGTTTTTCATTTGCAGATAATAAGCTCGACCACTCCCTGTGCAGATTTCTTTTTCCGAAGTTGCTTATCACAGTTAAAGAAGAAAAAAATTCTCCATACAAGTGGATCAGCAAAGTGCCCACCCGATGAGACAGTACGGTTGATACAGAAGTGCAGTGAAGTAAATCTTAATATAATTGTATTGTGGAAGGTGAGAAAATTTAAATTGTCCCAATCCATATAATGGTGATCAAGCATCACATATATTATTAATATCAAACTCCTTAGGGTGGGTTCACACTGCGTTTTTGCAATCCGTTTAACGGATCCGTTTTTTTTTTTTTTTTAACGGTCAAGAAAGTAGTGTCAACATTACTTTATTGTGCGTCAAAAAAAAAACGCATCCGTTTTGATCCGTTTTTTTTATAATGGAAGTCAATGGAAAAACGGATCAAAAACAGATGCACACAAATGCATCCGTTTTTTGCAATTTGTTTTTTGCAAAAAATGGATTCGTTAAACGGATGCTGAAAACGCAGTGTGAACCTAGCCTTAGCAGTACAACATTTTATGAAAGTGATAGCAGGAGCTGACAGGTTGCTTGCTAAGTTTACATCATGTTTATCAGAAACAAGGCTGAGACATGACACTAGTGTGGGCAGTCCCCACTCCAGCAGCATATTCTTTTTTTTTTTTCTTTTCCTTAAACACTGGTATAACCCTTTAAAGAAGTGGATGATTATGGGCAACTCAAAATGGAATTTTCTTCTTATGCTTATACTGTAGTTATACCTACCGTGTTTCCCCGAAAGTAGGACCCCCCCGAAAGTAAGGCAGGGTGAGGGTTTCGGGGGGGTCCGCCAATGTAGGGCACCCCCCGATTGTAGAGCAGGGTAGCTGGGAGGGGGGAATGTAAGGCCGCATATGGGTGGGGTCCCTGGGGAAAGTACAGGAACTGCTACGGTACCTCGCTCCATCCAGGAGCCGCCCGTATTCCGCCTTCAGTAAATGGCCTGCGGCGCATCCTGCTGCTCGAGCTGCGATTGGCCAGTCAGCTCGAGCTGCGATTGGCCAGTCAGCCGGCTCGCAGCTGATTGGCCGAACGTCACCTCGTCAGCCCGGTACCGCAGAGGAATCGCGTTGAGACAGAAGAAAGGTAAGGTGTGTATGTGTGTCTGTGGAATGAGAAGGAACAGGGGAAATGGAGGGGAATGAATAAGAAGAAGGATAGGAAAGGAATAAGGAGGAGTGGGAGGAAGCATGAGAAATCCAAAGGATCAAAGAGGAATAAGGGGGAAATGAATGGGGATGTATACAGGAGAGGAATATGGAGGAGCGAGAGGAAGCATGAGAAGTACAGGGGGAATGAGGAGGAATGACAGAAAAAAGGAAGGGGAATGACTAGGAGGAAAAACAGTAGAGGAATTTCCCAATGTAAGGCCTCCCCCGAAAGTAAGGCAGGGTGGGACTTTTGGGAGTAAAATTAATGTAAGACAGGGTCTTACTTTCGGGGAAACACGGTAATAAAAATGAATAGCTACCAAGGTCCACAATGCAATATACACATCTGTCAATTGTTCCTTTCAGGCATATGTGGTAGAAGATAACAAACAGCTAATTTTAGAAGGCCAACATCATGTGACTCTGCACACAGTTGGAACAGAAGCATTATCCTTTCCACAAAAGCAGGTAATCTATGGAAGCCACTGTCTGTGAACTGCAATAAGGTGTCAAGCAGTTCTGTGTTGTGACACTGGGTGCTTTGGACATATACAGCCCATCAATCAGTCTTTTGTGTGTTTTTACATTTTTTGTTTATTGGCATGTGTAAGCCCAGTCATATACCGTATTTTCTAGCGTATAAGACTACCCCTGACTTTAAGGAAGATTGTCAGGGGCTCGCCTTATATGCTGGATTATGTTAACCGTTGCCTGACCGCAGCCCTGGCTGACCATAACCGTCTTATAAGACCACACCTGACTTCTAAGAAGTTTTTCAAGGTTAAAAGCCGTCTTATACACGGGAAAATACGGTACATGCAATAAATGATGAGTAAATGTGCATGGTGGGATTGCTAGACAGCAGATTATCACTTGTAGAAATAAAAAAATTGGGTCCATTATGTCGTAAATTTCTCGCCCATACACAGTGAGATTGATTTATTAAAATTGTCTTATTCTTAGTGTAAACTTAGGCTAGACAGTCCAAAGATACAGCCTCAGTCTGTGTATTTAGATTGTCTAGTCTTCATGGACACTACCCATCAGTTGGCTTAAGGTGTGCCAGAATCTTGTGGCAGAAGTCTGGTGCCCTTTTTGGCATAGGGTGCATCAGTTTAAGACAATCCCCTTTTTCCCTAAGGCCTTAATCACACATTCCGTGAATGTTTTTTTAATTGCAGCTCCACAATTAGACATATTTAGGGCTCAATCATTTTGATTGGGCTATTCACATTATCCATGGTTTCACAAAAAAATAGGACTTGTCCTAGCGCAGGCTGTAATCGCAGCATGGATTTACCCATAGAAGTCTATGGAAGGCTAACCTGTAATTTTTGCGGAAGACACATCTGCAACATCTTCAAAAAATATGTATCACCACTTCCATTTTTTTGTGGATCCTCAAAAAACATGGATGTACTATAAACACATTTTTTGAGGATTGCAGACAAAATATATTGGCCTTAAAAACTACTGAACGTGTGAATGAGGCCTAAACCACATGCTGTTTTGTTGTAGCAGAAAAAAAGTGAAAAACAACTAATAAAAGAGCATTGGTGCAAGCCTGCTGCTGCACTTTAAAGTGACACTGTCACCTCCTTTTTGCATTCTGACATCTCTACACAGGTGTAAAGGGTAAATGTAGCAGTTTTCATACCTTATTTTATATCATACGTCATGGTGCTTGTTCAAGTTAAAAGTGATCTTTTATAAACTTCAGATTGTGTTAAGTGGGCGGGGTCTCGCGACAATAGCGCAACTTAGCCACGCCCACCGAACCACCATTGGCCTCGCCCCCTTGTCGACCATTGGAACAGGCTGGCCTAAAGGTCTAGGCCAACAGTGGTGCGGTGGGCATGGCTAAGTGGTGCTATTGCCGCGAGGCCCCGCCCACTTAACACAATCTGCAGTTGATAAGATCACTTTTTACTTGAACAAGCACCATGACGTACGATATAAAAAAAGGTATGAAAACCGCAAAATTTACCCTTTACACCTGTGTAGAGATGTCATAATGCAAAAAGGGGGTGACAGTGTCACTTTAAGCTACAAACAATAATTTTTTTTTTGCTTCCAGAATGTGAAAGTAAACGGTATTTTGGGGTATAAAATACTCTATTAACTATTTATTTACTTATCATTTGTAAATGTAGGGTTATTCCATTTACACTCTTTCTCTCTTGTTCTAATGAAGGAGCAGCCAGAAATGGTTCTTTTAAAATTTAGTAGACCAGAACATATGACGGTACCTGTGAGACCATCTCCAGAACAGCTCTCCAATCTTATAAAGACAAGCCTTCACTACCCGGAATCATTTAATCACCCGTTCCATCAGAAAAGGTAACTTATTGGGATTGCTGCTCATCCCATGTTTAGTCATCCAAGTATGTGCATATTTTGGGAATACGCTGTTATATACTTAGGTTATAAAATATATATATATATATATATATATATATATATATATATATATATATATATATATATATATATATATGAGCTATATGTTTCCCTGCTGCTATTGTGAGCCAGGAGGTGGAATAAGCATTGCGGCATACCAGTAAAGCAATAACCGGCTTTACCAAGGTGTGAGACATCCTTTACTATACAGACGCTAATTGATTGATGCAATAAATCCGTGATCACCATTTATATCAGCAATATACATATAATACATCATAGTTAAGTTTAATTGCCTGTAAATTGTGTATTAGTACTTTATTGCAGCGATATGTAGTTATTATCTCCGTATGTGCTGACATCAGGTGTTAATGTGATTCCCATCATGCCAAAATTTTGGTGTGCACATGCATGAGATTGCTGCAGGGAGACTCTTTTGGTTTGTTGGGCGTCAATAGTCTAAAGCAGCGCTTCTCAAACTTATTCTACTGGAGCCTTACCTAACAGAGCAAAGTGATGCCGGGGCCTCACAATCTGTGGTGGAAGTCCATGTAAAATTTTAAATTATTGCTCAGTCTATCCTTAATTTGTCTCCTAAACTTTGTAAAAAATTAAAATAAGTACAAAATAAGTGAATAATATCCCTAAATGAGATATTGATGCAGCCAGGGAAAGGACTGTGCAGCTTATAGTCACTTTTATTAAAACTGCCTCCTCGGCTATGCCTCATCAACAACTATGAGGTGACTCAACGGAAAAGCACTGGTGTAAAGTGTACGGGAGTGTTACGAGACATAACAGGACACCACCCTCTCACATCGGGATCTGCAGATAGTGTGCAGTGGTATCTTTTGAGGACAGTCACACACAACTTCTGCAGGGGGAATTGAAACACAAGACTATATATTGAAATAAAAATACAGTTGAAATACAAGACTAAACGTATTGACAACTGATTAATTACATTTGGATTAAGTAAATCTTACAGCCCTATTGCATAGAGTAATAATCTGCCCAATCAGGCCGATTCGGCAGATTATCACTCTGTGTACTAAAGTCAACGATCAGCCAAAGAAACCATGATGGCCGACTGTGCATTAATACATGTAATAGCGATGTGTGGCCAACGTCTGATGACTGGGTAAAAATAAATAAATAAAGTTTATACATACTTGTCCACGATCCCCGTTGTCCTTCTCCCTTCTGCCTACAGCCGCTGCTGAATCTTCAAAGCCAATCTCTGAAGTAACAAGCCGCTCAACCAATCACTAGGCTGCACGGACATCGCTAACGATATTATATATCCCTTGCTGCACAATAATTGAGCTGTTGAATGGTCTCAGTAAGCAAGCGATGATCTAGCAGATTGGTGCTGCTTACACTAGTCATCGGGCCGTGTAATGCAGCCCTAACTCATCTCTGGTGTCATTTTTTTTAACTATTTAAAAGTTAGAAAATCCAAATAATCTGCATTGCTTTAAAGTGTAGGAATAATGGGGGAGATTTATCAAACATGGTGTAAAGTGAAACTGGCTCAGTTGCCCCTAGCAACCAATCAGATTCCACCTTTCATTTTCCAAAGAGTCTGTGAGGAATGAAAGGTGGAATCTGATTGGTTGCTAGGGGCAACTGAGCCAGTTTCACTTTACACCATGTTTGATAAATCTCCCTCAATATGTTTTTAATTTTTGTTGTATCCTCATTGTCACATGATGTCCAACCCACCACCTTCACAGTATGAATAATTTGCTTTTGTTCTCTTTTTGCAGTCTCTGTATAGTTCCAGTTACTCTTGTGCTTTCCAATAGTTCTCAGGCAGACGTTGAAGTAATAATCGATCTAAGACATAAGACAACAGGGTATGTATGTATAGCTGTACTGATGTCACAGTACTTCAGTACAGTAGATCCTCTGTTTTTGTAGTGATTTATCAGTGCTACTGTCATGGCTTTTACACTAATGTACATATTTTACATAGGGCCCCAACACCACTTTGTAATATATTTTACGTAAACATTTTACAACTGATCAGGGATACATTATGTACACTGAATTGGGGAGCTATCAGACAGCTACAGGCTCTTGATCAGTTGCATCTATTGAGGTCTATGGAATCTAGCTTGTTCATACAACACTATGCATAGAAATACCTGTATATTGTGCAATCAGTATAGTATGTGTTAGAATAATCTACCATGTATTAACAGGAAGTGTATGGAGTGGAAATCAGCTGTATATTACAGATGACATGCTGCTGCAGTGGCCACAGCTAGAGATAACTCAGTTGCTAGTCATTTACCTTTATAGAGACTGAGGCTTTAATTATGCAGTTAGTGCAGGGGCTCTCTGTATTTTGCTATGACTCGGCCTGGGGTGGTATTTGGGGCATGTTGAAGACCCCAGATTTGCCATTGTAGTACATGTATGAGGCCCTGCTACTGACAAAAAAAACAGTTTTGAAGCTTCATACACATGGACTGTGATTTTCAGTGATTTTCCTGTCTCATAAAGTGATGGCATGTTGCATGGACCCCCACCAATCCTGGGAATGTAGAGGAATGCAATGCTGGTGAGGTGGTGCATCCGTTATTGGTCTCTCCTGCACAGCAAAGCGGCCCTATATACTTAAGTGGGGATGGCTGTATTATCCTGCACATTTAGGAGCCTCATCATGCAGGAAAGAAAACTCAAATGGAGCCCAGTGCTGCACCAGTGATTTTTCACCTTTATTCTAATGACTGGAGGGGGTCCCAGATGTTGATTATACCGATTATAAATTGATAATCTATCCTTACAATAATGCCTTTGAGATGGGAAAACCGTCTGTCACTTCTGTCACATCAAAAGTTTTAATCTGTCGGGGTCTGTGTGTTCATGTCACTAGAATATGTTGGGAGAAGTGCTCATCTTGGGGCTTCTCTCCCTGTCTTGTTTCAAGAGACATACTCAATAGACTCCAGTAAGACTGAGAGAAAAGCAGGCAGCTAAAACAAAAAAAAAATCAGCTGATCTCCCAGCACCCTGAGGGTGTGTTTACACGTAAGGATCTGCAGCAGATTTGATTTGCTTTGAATCTGCGCCATCAAATCTGCTGCGGATCCTGTATGTATGACCGCATCCATACATCGTTTTGATAAAGTAATATTACAAAACATGTGTAGTAGTTTTTTTTATTTACATGTGCACTTCTGACATGGCCCTCTCTGCTGTCACCATCATTTGTGTCATGAACTGCAGGGCTATCTAAGCTCTGTTATTCCTGACCCCCTGTTTTCATCTAGTGCTGCCGCACAGCGATATGCAAAGCAGGGTCCCCCCATATATAATCTTATATGCAGTACCTGGAGGGGAGGCTGTGTCACATGATTACTGTGTTTGGCAGCATCTCTATAGTGAGTGATGATTACTATCATTGCTTTCTTTGCTACTGTTTCTACTACAGTGACCGGTGATACCAAACACTTCTCCCTCTGCAGAGGCTGCCACACACAGCCATTGTGCGATTATCATGCGGAAAATCATTATATCGTTCGAATTTAAAAATTATTTGAGTGTCGTTGATCAATCATTTACATCTGACCCTGAAATCATTATTAATCGTTCGCTGTAATTCCACGTTCGTTCACTAATCATTTAGTGTAATTCCAAAACATTTCTCCTTTTGCCGAGATAAGATGGACTAAACGATTGTAATAACGATCATAACTAACGACTATCATTCTGTGTAATGTGATGAACGATTACAGGTTAACGGTAAACAATGTCGTTTGCGATTATCGTTAAAAATCGCTTTTGACCCTTCGTCTTCATAGTATCCTAATAAAATAACAAAAAACCTCTAGACTTGGTTTTCTTAGATTTATGATCACTAAATAGAATTCGGTTACAGTTCCACAGATCAGTGTCTCTGGGAGGTCACATAATAACTTTCTGTTTTCTTCTTTACCTTTTTAGCCCTGAAGCTTTAGAAATCCATGGCTCCTTTACCTGGCTGGGGCAAACTCAGTACAAACTCCAGCTGAAAAGCCACGAAGTATTTAGCCTGAAACTGAACGCTTGTTTTGTCCACACCGGAATCTATAATCTTGGGACTCCAAGAGTGTTTGCTAAGCTGGCCAACCAAGTCACGCTGTTCGAGACCAGTCAGCAGAGCGCCATGCCAGCACTGATAGTCATCAATAACGTCTGACTGTTTCAATGGTTGGCTAACAATAATGGCTCCCACGTCCACGGATGTCTGGAGTGTTGCACCTTCCTCTTTATATGATGCTCTGAGAGATTCCAGTAGGAACCATTTAGACTTGTGACTATTATTATTCCCTTATGCAAGACATTCGGAACTTGATGGATTCACCTACCTGCTCTGTATATAAAACTCAGTTAATTTTACCAAGAAAAAAAAAATATTTTCTCATAGTCAATCAAAATGTTCCAGTTTGGGTTAAACGTGTTTCCGAAGAATCCCTGCTGTCTAGAAGCCCATTCATGTGAGGTGTTGGTGTCATTTGCACTTTTGGTCTTCATGGCTATTCTTTTCCCAGATGTAGCTAGATATGTTTTGGGGGTGCTTTATAATTTTGAACACACGTGTGTAGACGAAAAGCAAAAAGATAATGACTATTTTGCTTCTATTTGTAACAACTTGATTCATCTCAGTAAAGAATGCACTATTTTACACCAACATAACATTCAAGTCATACGATTCACTTTATTGTGTAACTACCAGTTAATTTGCCTCAGTATGATAAGAAGTATGCTTTTGAATAGAGGATGATGTATTATATTTATAACAAATGTATTGTAAATAGAATAAAACATATGCCATATTTGCTGTTTTAAAGACTTTCCTTGCATATAATAGGCTGTACCAAGGGCCATAATATATACTACTTGTTGCTTAATTGTTAACAGTATAAAATAATGTACATAATACATTAAAAGTTTTAACAAGTACGTGACTAAACAAATTGATTATTTTTATTTATTTTCTCAGACTTTGCCAGCTTTTCTTCTTCTGTGATTTAGTCAAAAGTTGGCCATACACGTGTACATACGAGACATATGTATGCTAATCCTAACAATTTGGGCTGATTCTTTTTTTTTTTCCAGCTACCTGATCCTTTTGTTTTCAGGTAGACAAGTCGCTGCCAGAGGAGTCTTACTTCCCCTCTCTCCGTACAGAATACATGAATGTTCAGCTAAGGGGATAGGGAGCAGTAGCTGTTGGCCAAATGAGCTGAGAAATCAGGTTTAAATAAATAATTTTCCCTAGATAGGAGGCAAATCCCCAGCAAGGGAAATCCTTTTTCCTTAATACACAAGGTTCCCCTGTTCACTGCTTTTAGAGCAGAGTGGTGGTCGGTAACCTAGACAACGAGCTGTCAACAGGGGAGAAAAAGAGCAGAACATCAGGAGAAGGAGGCAAGTTTTCTGAATGAATAAATTAGCAAAAAATTTTGAACCCTACAACCGCGCGGCTATGTAGGTAGCCCAAATTTTTAAACAGTATCTGAGCTCCCAACATCATAACTAATCGTGATGCTAAAAGCTCCAGGGTCCACTGTGCAGGACACCATCTGTGCATGGACGTGTTTCTGTGGACGTGTGCATTAGCCCTAATAAATATAAATTTTCCAAAAGCATACAGCCCTTTTAAAGAGATTTACCAGGATAAGAAAAACCAGGTTCCTTTTTTTCCTGCGTATGGGATTGCAGCTCAGTTTCCCTTCCTTTCCATTGGAGTTCATCTGCAAGACAACACAAAACCAGCAGGCAGGGTTGCACTGTTTTTGGAAGAAAGCTGTGTTTTTCTATATTTGAATTATTCCTCTAAGGTCATTATTAAAATAACAAAACTGCCTGTCAACACCTTGTGTTGAAGCAGCCATGTTTTTTTTTAGTTTGACAGTTTTGCCCACACTCTTCTTATACTGTAGTGGAATAGCTGAGGTGACTCCATATACCTGGTGATATCACTATAGACCGCTGTAGTACTTTGGTCTCCACAATCATGGCGGTCACTGAATTGAAATAGGGAAATTTGCTTTTTAAGTGTATATACTACTTTTTTACCCTGCTATAGGCTGTAAAATAAGAGCAGTGATTTTACCATTTACTGCAATATACAGTATATGTATTGCCATCACCTCTGTAGACATAAAGATAATGTTATAGGGGTCAGAACATTTCCAGGCATGGGCTAACAATGTATCCTAAGGTTTCTTCCACATGGAGCAGAAATGGTCCAGCTTTTTCGTAGAGGATATTTTTACTATCTGTCTTTTATTACTGCACCCTAATAATTATTAAAATGACCATAGTGTGAATACTACTCTACCTGTTCTAGCTTTTATCCTGACTGTATGTAAGTGAGTTATGATATGTGTACGCTGCAATGAAAATGTCCTGTTACATTTAGCAGTGATTTCCTTGAGTTATGTAAATCGAGTAGCGGTCACCAACGGCTATGGATTGCTTTATACCATAACAAGTGTATGAAATAAATACGATGGATGGTCTTCATTCTATAAATTAGCAGTGAACAGGGCAATACAGACTAGCTCAAGGTGGTACTGTCTTAACTCTTTCAGGACCAGGCAAATTTTGGTCTTAAAGGACAACTCCCGCGGGACCCCCAAAAAAAAAAAAAACACAGACACACACAGACACCATACTCACCATCTCTCCGGTGACGATCGCCACTCGATTCGCCCGCCGTCCGCCTCTCCGTCGCCGCCGTCCGCCATCCAGCGATGTCTCCGACTTCCGGGTCCAGGGGATGGAAAAGGCTGCCAGTGCGCTTGCGCACCGGCAGCCTTTTCATTGGCTGGAGCGCATCACATGGCTTCCAGCAAGCTCAGCCAATCAGGGCTGAGCAAGCTGGAAGCCATGTGATGCGCTCCAGCCAATGAAAAGGCTGCTGGTGCGCATGTGCACCAGCAGCCTTTTCATCCCCATTCACTTTGCATGAAGACGCCGAGGAGGAAGAAGACCCGGACCGCCCCTCGGCTCTGACGTCGTCGTCACCAGATGCCGCCCCGGAGAAGAGGACCGTGACGATCGTAATAGGTAATGTATACATTCCTTAACTTCCGGGGTGGGGGGTCGGGGGTCCGAAAGTGGGGGAAGGGGGCCAGGCCAGGTATTTAACCACATTACAAAGTTATATAACTTTGTAATGTGTGTTAAATGAGCAAAAAAAAATTTTTGTGGGAGTTGTCCTTTAAGGACCAGTTCCCATTTTTCAAATCTGACCTGCCTCACTTTGAGCAGTTCAAAAATCGCCCACATTTTATGAAAAAAAAAAGGCAGATTTAGCATTTTTAATTTAAATCATTTGATTAGTTTATTGCCAGGGTCGTTACAGATGTGGTGATAGCAAATATGTGTACTTTTATTTATTTTTTAAATTGATCAATTTATGGTGGCAATGACTTATCGCATGACTTATGTACAAGGTTTGGCCTTGTACAACAGTCCTGCAGGGGAGGGAGGAAACTTGCATGCTGGAGCAGAGCACAACATGATTTTATAACTCTGAAACCAGCTTTTAGCTAAGAGACAATTTATAGGGAGATAAATCAAACCATAACCATCTGCCCATGCCAGCAGCTCTGACCATGATAATAGGGCTGACAAATTCCCTTAAAGCTGCCACTAGAGATGAGCGAATTTGCAGTAATAATGAAGTGAATTGCCTTGTTATCTTGACAGTCTGCTGCCTTTTAACCCCGTGCCGGGAAAAGCTGGATCCAGTCCTGAGAAACTGGGAGAAGATTATAGCGATCAGCTGACGACAACGAACATCGGCTGATCGTGTTTTTAGGTCCTAACCTAAAATCATTGGCCGCCGGGTGCGTATTGCTACATGTTATAACGATGCACGGCTGACAGCTAATGAATGTGTAAAGAAATTAATAAAGTACATACATACATCTCCATGCTTCCCGATGCATCTGCCCGCTCTCCGGTATCTTCCTCGCTTCAGTCAACTCCCCGGTATCTTCTTGCCATTAGTCCACTCCCCGCAGAGGCTGCTGGAACTTCAGAGTCAGCCAGTGGCCGCTGTGGGGAGCGTTGACAGGTATGTATGTACTTTATTATTTTATACTTTTAAAGTAAGGGCTACATGACAGTCGGGCCATGTTATGCGCTCAGTAAATGAGTGCTGGTCCAGCAGATTGGCACTCATTTACATTACTCATCGGGCTGTGTAATACAGCCCTTAGGCTAAGTTCACACGTAGCAAAAGTGACAGAATTCCGCTAACCTCCCTGTCCTAATGACAGTCTATGGGAGGCTTGCGCGGCTCATTCTTCAGCGTGAAGAGAGGAGGCGCACAAACCTCCCATAGAGTCATTATGACAGGGAGGCTGGCGCATTCACCGCTGTGGAATTCCACCAGTTTTGCGACGTGTGAACGTAGCCTTAAAGGGGAACTCCGGGTAAAGGTAAAAAAAAATTGAAACTTCTGCAGAAGCATATAACAATACTTACCTATCTATCCCAGTTTTGAAACTACCAAAAATCCATTTTTTGGGGGGGGGTTTTGTTCTGTTTTGTGTTTCTGTATTTCCTGGTTGAGCAGATGTACTTAGTTTTACAGGTTCCAGAATGCAATGCTTTCCCTCAGCTGTTCCATCACAGTCCTCCACCCTGCCTATTCCCCGCCCAAAGCTGTTGCAGAACATCTAGGCTGTGTTCACAAATTGCAGTTTCATTGTGTTACTGAATTATTTGCAGTACTTTATTTCATTGTGGTCCCAACAACACAGCACGCTGTATTCTCTACCTGTAATGCTGATATTGGAATAAAGCAAAGAACTTTTTAAATGACATTTTTTTTTTCTTTTCATCTCCACGCACATATTATGATCAGGCATCTTTTATCTTTGAAGGTGATTCCCACAAAAAGGACTTTATCCGATATTATGTTACATGGGATATACTGTTTATGCCTTGTTTTTTGTGCAGGTGGGATTGGCAGTGTTGGCTCTTATCCTCTCTGCTGTTTAGCATTATCTGTTTGTGTTACTGCATCATTTTTGTGCAGATGCTGCAGTACTGCAATGACACTCCAACATGTGTGAACACAGCCCTAATTTCTCTGTAGACTTTTGCACAATCAGTGAAGCTGAAACACCTGCTTCTGGCCAGTCAGAGATGGTGAATCACGCCCTGCTTCCTGTATGCATCATCAGCCTGATCTCAGCAAACACACACAATGTCAGACACAGGCGTGGAATATTTGTCTCCTAAGATGGGAGAGCAGAAGAACAGGAGACAATGTGGATCCACACAGAGGCCATATTTCTTCACTTCCTGGATTTCTATCAGCTACCAGTGTGGCAGAACCGTACAGATACTGTAATACATTGTATAGATAGATCTATATAACTTTTAATGTACTTTTAATAGAAAACAAGTTTTTCTTATCTTCTTATTTGCCCATATGAATTTACCCTAAGGGCCCTATTACACCAATAGATTATCAGACAGATTTTTTTTAAGCCAAAGCCAGGAATGGATTTGAAAAGAGGAGAAATCTCAGTCTTTCCTTTATTACATGTTTCCTGTTTATAGTCCACTCCTGGCTTTGGCTCAAAGAAATCTGTCAGATAATATGTTGGTGTAATAGGGCCCTAAGACCCACACTACTATTAATGTTTGTCTATAGAGATTTTGTGACTATGTGCTTGATTATAATCACTTTTTGCAGTGGATGTGGCTAGCCTGAACTCTTTAATAAGGAAACATAAGTTTGGCTATGTAGTGCTGGTGACTATTGAGAATATTGAGAGGGCACCATAAAAATGCACTATTGACTAGAGATGAGTGAACCTTGAGCACTCTCTGGTGCAACTGAACCCGAATGCTCTACATTTAATTACCGGTGGCTGAAAAAGTTTGATGCAGAGTCCTGTAAAATATGGATATAACCTGTTACTGTATCCATGTTTTCTAGGCAGCTTTAGGGCTGCATCCAACTTCTTCAGCCACTGGTAATCAAATGTAGAGCGTTCTAATTCACCCATCTCTACTATTAACAAGGTAACTTTTGTTCTAGGACAACTGTATGGAAATTATATTTTTAACATTGTGGAATAATCTGTGATTGTACATTTACAGATGTGACACAACCAGAACAGAATTTACTAGAAAAATAGTTAAGTTTATTGTCGGATAAAAGAAGAATGCAATGAACTTTACAGCAACATTCTTTATGACAGTCGCAGGAGAGAAGGTTATATGACAAGTACTGTATGCAGGTCTCCAATATAGGCCTCTTGTCATGCATTTTACATCAGTATTATGCCTGTGTTTTGCTTCTAATGCTATTTTCACACACTGCAGTATTTGTGGCGAAACCAGAAGTGGATCCAACAGGAAAGAGAAGTACAGGTCCTCCCTTTATATTTTCCATCCCATTTGAATCCACTTCTGGCATTGGCACAAAAACTGCTATGTGTGAAACCAGCATAGTGTCAGTGGGACCTCATATGTGCCATATCTTACAATGTTCAATGTTATTAGACTCAGAAAAGCATACATGATTTACATAAAAGGGCAGTAAATCTGTAGAGGAAGAAAAAGCCCATAAAATAAATTAATACTGATAAAATTGTGTGTGTATATATATATATATATATATATATATATATATATATATATATATATATATAATTATCTTATACACATTATAATGCTATAACATTTAAACAAAAAGGTTTCATCAATTTTTTTTCTATCTTTTCTATTTTCATTTATTTTTCTATCTTTTGAAATATCATGATAATCCACATGTCTTATTCTTCACACTGCTACAAATAGACAGCTAAGGGTGCCTTTACACAGAAAGATTTATCTGACAGACTATAAACAGGGAACAGGTCATAAAGTAAGGACTGAGATTTCTCCTCTTTTCAAATCCATTTTTGGCTTTGGCTTCAAAAATCTGTCAGATAAATCTCTGTGTAAAGGCACTCTCACATGTTAAGTGCTAGTAGGGTCACATGGATAACCTTGCCCACTTTAATAAATTCCTACTGCTGCCGAGAGGGATACTTAGATAAACAGCAAAATATCATTATGTTAGCAAACATCCCACATGAGGCGTCTGATCGGCTGCCTGATATAATACAAAATATACAGCAAGAGCAAATTACAAAAGGCGTGTCAGTGCAATAAACATGAAGAAACATCATCAATACATTGTTCTTCCAAGAAGCCTTCCTAAGTAGACTGAACCCATCCTTAAAGGACAAGTGCCATGAAAAACTTTTTCCCAGTAATTGAAGCACATTACAAAGTTATATAACTCTGTAATGTGCTTCAATCACCTATCTGCCTCCCTTCCCTGTCTTTTCCCCCCTCCACCCCCCACCAGGAAGTGTCCTGACTCACACAGACCTGATTACTGTCGTCACCGTCACCAGGCAGCTCCTTCTTGTGAGGATGAGTCATCAGCAGGAGGGCTGCTCTAGCTCCTGTTACACCAGCCCCCCCCCCTCCTTGTCAGGTGACTCTGCTTGCTCAGCTTATCTTCTCTAGTGACATGACTAATTTACTCACAGTCCATGGCAGCAGGAGAGGGTATGAGGTGGGGGGCTGCCTATCTGTCAGTCGGAGGGAAGATAAGCATGACATGTGACAAGTGATGGCTTGCAGTTGTTTAACCAATGGGAGCTAAGCAAGCTGAGTCACCTGACAAGGCAGGGGAGGGGGGAGGCTAGTGTAACAGGAGAAGGAGCTGAGAGAAGAGCTTGGTGACGGTGACGACAGTAATTAGGTCTGTGTGAGTTAGGACACTTCCTGGTGGGGGGTGGAGGGGGGAAAAGACAGGGAAGGGAGACAGATAGGTGATTGAAGTATATTACACAGTTATATAACTTTGTAATGTGCTTCAATTACTGGGGAAAAGTTTTTCATAGCACTTGTCCTTTAACTTGATTCTATTGGAGATAACGCGAGCGCTCATCGAGCACCAGATGTTATAACTAAGGACAACAGAACACTGCACACCGAGTAAAGCGATTTTATTTATAAAACGTAATGACGTGTCTCATGCTTCAAGGGAATGTGGCATCAGAAAAAGACCCGCTGTTTAAATTAAGTTAAGCTAAAGATATTTATTAAGAATTTCTAGTGATTTTTTTTTACCTAATTAAACATTTTACTATCTATATTCTACACTCACCGCCACTTTATTAGGTACACCATGCTAGTAACGGGTGGTCTTCTGCTGCTGTAGCCCATCTCCCTCAAAGTTGGACGTACTGTGCGTTCAGAGATGCTCTTCTGCCTACCTTGGTTGTAACGGTTGGCTATTTGAGTCACTGTTGCCTTTCTATCAGCTCAAACCAGTCTGCCCATTCTCCTCTGACCTCTGGCATCAACAAGGCATTTCCGCCCACAGAACTGCCGCTCACTGGATGTTTTTTCTTTTTCAGACCATTCTCTGTAAACCCTAGAGATGGTTGTGCGTGAAAATCCCAGTAGATCAGCAGTTTCTGGAATACTCAGACCAGCCCTTCTGGCACCAACAACCATGCCACGTTCAAAGGCACTCAAATCACCTTTCTTCCCCATACTGATGCTCGGTTTGAACTGCAGGAGATTGTCTTGACCATGTCTACATGCCTAAATGCACTGAGTTGCCGCCATGTGATTGGCTGATTAGAAATTAAGTGGTAACGTGCAGTTGGACAGGTGTACCTAATAAAGTGGCCGGTGAGTGTATATAATCCTAAAATCTTACGGTTTACCCTCTGGCCACTAAGCCTATTATTAAGCTAAGATTTCCTGTTTTGTAGAGATGACTTTTCAGTGACTATCATCACAGACAGAAATACTGTGAAAGGTGACACCACTGTATAGATTAGATAGAATCAGGCCATTTAGAACAGGTGACTGATAAGGTGTATAGATGAGATAGAATCAGGCCATTTAGAACAGGTTACTGATAAGGTGTATAGACGACATTCACAATAGGTGACTGCAGTGCTCTACAGCTTGTGCCGATGACTGAGGTCAGTGGGGATGTCACTTTGATTGCCGCTGTTGCATTTTAATGGTTTGCTGCAGTAATTGTTCCATTTAGTTATACAAGCTTGCAAAAACATTTGCAAAGCAGGCCTATAGGAAAACACATGGCGCCAAGTGAAGATCCTGCTATGTTAAGGGAATAATGAGCAGTTTAACAGATATGTACGTATCTCAAGCCTCTGACACTTTTCCTGGAATTCCTGATTCACGTGAACTATCATTGGTGGCATAGGGGAGAAGATAAGCGAAAACAGATGCCTTTAAGGATAATTATAAATGAGTCATGGACTGCTATATAGTAAGAAGAGAATCAGGGACATTCTATTCTAATTTAAATACTTAAAGGGGAAGTCCAGGCAAAATGAGTTTTTAACAAGTGCTGTGAAGGAGGAGGATAAAAGAAATAACGCACTCTTACTTCCCCCGCTCCAGCATTGGTAGCTGCGTAATGCCTCTCCGATTTGCCTGGACTTCTCCTTTAAGTCACCACAGGCAGTATCATTCTATAAAACCAATGAAACAAATTAATAATTAAAAATTTTGCAAATCACAAATCAGGAGGAACATCAGAAGACTTTTTTCTTTTCACTTCCTCCTTAGAATTACACCAGGTCGGTTACAGTCCACTGACTCTTCGTAACCTGCCTATGCATGTTGTATTTTGTGCAGCAACCAGCAGGTGGCATACTACTGACTCTCTATACTATCAGGCTGCTATTTATAGAAATTTCTCCTAATCTTGTATTTTGTTTTTGTGCTTTTTTTCTCCCTTAGAAATGTGGCCATTCCTGTCTTTCCTGCACATTTAATCCCATGACAAGTTATGTGATATGTAAGGGTTATGTGACATGCAAGTATCATGTGTCGACTGGAATACATCATGCATAGTAGATGACAGGGAATCAAGCTGAAGTGTAAAGGCCTGCTGTGCTATAAACAAACCTCCACCCATGAAAGTATAATTGGGATTGTACTAAAAGGGTCTTGAAAACCAACAATGTCTCATGTGGACTAAGGAGCATATATGTGTATTGGGGGGGGATCAGGGGTTCTAGGTGAAAGCCAATGAGCCTTCAGCTGACAGCTATCTAAGATGTATGACCAGCTAAGGTCTGGCCAAAAATGAGCAGCTTCATTCATGTGTGTCAGTCCAGTGCTTATGAATAGCAATTGTAAGTATAAGTATTGTGAGTATAATCGAAACAGAATGAGAGTGTGTGGGGCTCACATGCTGAGACTAGTTATGTCACCACACCCGCATAGTGACGCTGCTTAATGCAAAATGCTGAACTGATTCAATGTGACTGTCCAAATCCGTCAGTGAAGAGGAAAGGAATCTGCTCCGCCGTCAATTCTACAAGATCACAAAAATGTGATTGTGTTAAAAAAAAACTTGTGACCAAGGGCTTTAATGTTGCAGCTCAGCCCCATTCATTAGGAGCAGCAATCCCTTTAAAGGTGCCTATACATCCTCAATAACTGTTGGCCAAATTGTTTCAGGATAGCTCATCATTACTAGATCTGCGCCCCCACTGTTCAGCTGTTTGAACAGGCCAAATGCAACAATTCAATGTACTGCAGCATTGCCCTATTCTGCTCCACCCTGAAACAGCTGTCTGCAGATAGATACCTGGCTTTAGTATTGCCCTATTCATGTCAATGGTGCCCTCCATTGTCACTAGCACCAATGCAGGAATAAGTGCTGGAACTTTGAAGAGACTCTTCAAACTGCTGATCATCCAGGGTGCCAGGAGTCTGGCCCCTGCTGATCTTAAAGCAAATCTGTCACTAGGATTATGCTGCCTTAAATGTGGGCAGCAGTGACTGAAATGCGGAACAGATTGGTGTATTACTTTATTACATCATTTTGTTTAGTCATTTTCCTAATATGCAGCAGAATAGGATTCTTGCCACACCCCTACCCCGCCCTCCAGCTGCTGCTTTACAATTGACTGCCTATGCACAGTATGGATAGATAACTGCCAATAACAGCTGGTGGGCGGAGTTTTCTGCTTCTCATGAATATCCAGGACTACTGGGCTCATGCACATAATGGAGAGGACTACTTATTGTCCATGTTATTCCACAGGAGATCTCTGAATCGGCTGAACAGAACAATATAAGTGATACATCATTCTGTTCAGCTTCTCTGTCACTATTTTATGCTACCCTGAGATAGGACAGCATAAGCCTGCTGACAGAGTCTCTTTAAGCTGATAGATGGCTGGATAACTCTTTTATCTGTAAATAGCTGATAGGCAAGATTGCTGGAAGCTGGATTTCCTCTGATCTAATACTGATAATGTATCCTGTGGCCATCAACAGGGGCATACAAAAAGGTAAGGGGCCCAAGAAGTTATTGAGACTGGCATATCAGTTGGCTGATTTTAAATAATCCTCCCCCAGAGCACGGGCATGCTGGATTTATAGTGGAGCATGCCTCTACATTAATCCAAGCGCTGCCTATGCACCCTCCCTGAAATCTACACCCACTCTATACGGGTGTAGAGTTCGGCTACAGTTTAACACCTGGCAGGGTGCAGCCTTGCTAGATTCCTGGTTCGTAAGATGATAAAAATGACCACAGGAAGTACACGTCTCCCAATGGCTACAGGTGCAGCAGAGCCACGCTGGCCAAGTCCTAGACAGTGTAGGAATAAAGGTGAAAAGATGCCATAAAACGGTATGAATAAATAATGGCATAAAGTTTATTGTTTTATGGCATGTCGGAATGCTGGGATCTTTCACCTTTATTACTTATAAATGATAAATGCCTACTACACTTTGCACTGATGTCGGCTAAACCCGCCACTGTATAAAGTGTATGGGGGCCTCCCGTGTTTACACAGACAGATGATGTCAGTGGAGATAGCGGTTAGCTATGATGGAATGTAGGTGGAGGATGGGAGATATGACTGTTGACAGTTGTTGAAGGTGCATAGGCACCTTTAGTCCTACCCACCTGGGCCAATTAGATTTGGAAACATTGGAGACATTTATCAGGTCTGCATCGAGCATAGACCAGTAAAAAGTAGCACATTTTTGTGACTTTTTACTGGTCTGCCCGTTTCTTGCCAAGTTGGTGGAAATGCAGGATTTGCTTCCCCATCCACAGGATTAGTTAAAATCTATGCCAGCTCTGACCTAAGGCTGACACATGAGGATAAATAAATCCAGTGACACGGGGGGAGGTGGTGTTTTAGATATATTCCCCCATGTATGCTCCATCTCATTTTCACTATCCTTGAGTAAATTCCCCTCAACCTTGTTAGTAAAATCTGGCAATATGTGCTCCAGCGCAAGTCTTTTATCACCAGTCTTTTATCACCAATAAAAATACAGTGGGGAATATTAACATTTGATACACTGCCAATTTTTGCAGGTTTCCACCTACAGAGAATGGAGAGGTCTGTCATTTTTATCGTAGGTACACTTCACCTGTGAGAGACAAAATCTATTTTAAAAAATTCTGAAAATCGCATTGTATGAATTATAAATAATTATTCAGCATTTTATTGCATGAAATAAGTATATAATACCATAGAAAAACAGAACTTAATATTTGATCCAGAAACCTTTGTTTGCAATTACAGAGGTCCAGGGCCGCGTGCACCGGGCCCACTGGTTAAAGGGGCCCACCCTGAGCAGGGCCGGCCTTTGCTCTTTGCGACCAGTGTGGTCGCACAGGGCTCCGGCCACCAGCCTGCCAGGGGGGCGCCATCAGGATGGGTAAAAGAGGGGATGCACAGGGGGGTATATATATCTCGGGGAGCACACAGGGGGGCTATATACTACTGGGGGGTGCACAGGGGGTATATATATAACTGGGGGAGTGCACAGGGGGGATTATATAAAAGGGGAATGCACAGGGGGTATATATAACTCGGGGAGCACAGGGGGCTATATACTACTGGGGGGTGCACAGGGGGTAAATATAACTGGGGGAGCTCACGGGGGTATATATAACTGGGGGAGCGCAGAGGGGGCTATATTCTACTAGGGGCGCACAGGGGTTATATATACAACTGGGGGTGCACGGGGGGTGTATATAACTGGGGGCTCACAGGGGGGTCTATATAACTGGCATATATAACGGGGAGCACACATGGGGGCTATATACTACTTGGGGGCGCACAGGGGATATATATATAACTGGGGGGTTGCACAGGGGATATATATATAACTGGGGGGTTGCACAGGGGATATATATAACTGGGGGGTGCACAGGGGGTATATATAACTGGAAAAGCGTACTGGGGTGCACAGGGGATATATATACTACTGGGGGGTGCACAGGGGGACTATATACTACTGGGGGGAGCACAGGGGATATATATACTACTGGGGGGTGCACAGGGGGTATATATACTACTGGGGGATGCACGGGGGGTATATATAACTGGGAGAGCACAGAGGGGGCTATATACTACTGGGGGCAACACCTAGTGGTCTATATACCATTGGGGGGTGCACAGGGGGTATATATAACTGGGGGAGCACAGAGGGGTCTATATACTACTGGGGGCAGCACCTAGTGGTCTATATACTACTGGGGGCAGCACACAGGGGGTCTATATACTACTGGGGGCAGCACAATGGGGTCTATATACTACTTGGGGCAGAACACAGGGGGTCTATATACTACTGGGGGCAGCACCTAGTGGTCTATAGTATTGGGGGGCAGCACACAGGTGTCTATATACTACTGGGGGCAGCGCACATCTGTCTATACTACTGGGGGCAGCACGCAGGGGCCTATATACTACTGGGGGCAGCACACAGGGGCCTATATACTACTGGGGGCAGCACACGGGGGTCTATACTAACATTGGGGCTGCACAGAGGTGCCTATATTAAATAGGGACCTTACTACCATATTGGGGCACAGAGCATACCTAATTATTAAGTGGGAGCACAGAGGGGTGTAACTACTAAATAGGGGCACAGAGGGGTGTGACTACTATATAGGGGTACAGGGGACCTTACTGCTGTATATGTTGGAGCCTAAAATGTTTCTCTGGCAGTTTCTGGAGAGAACATTCACAGCCAGGAGAAGACTTAAAGGTGGCCCACGCTGGATGTAGTGAAAGAAAAGGTGAAAGACTCTGATCAGAGAAGACGCCCCCTGTGAATAAATGGATGTAACTGTTATAGGTTTGTAGTGATAGTGGTCATGGTGTGGCGGTATTATGTAATGGTATCATTGGTTATATCTTTACAAGGTTTTAAGGTAACTACCGTATGTACAGTGTGGGGGCATTTTCAGGGCAATATACTGTGTGTGGAGCTCCGATTCTGATAACGCTGAGTTGGGGGGGGGGGGCGTTTGAGGGGGGGGGGGCAACTCTTGAGGGCTGAGCACTGGGCCCACCAGTGTATTAAAACGGCCCTGCAGGGGTCAGATGTTTCTTTTAGTTTTTGAAGTTTGCACACACTGTAGCTGGGAATTTGTCATTCCTCCATACAGATCTTTTCCAGATCTTTCAGGTTTCAGGGCTGTTGATGGGCAACATTGAGTTTCAGCTCCTTCCAAAGATCTATTGGGTTCAGGTCTGGAGACTGGCTAGAACACTACAGCATCTTGAAATACTTCTTACGGAGGTTATGGAACTTGTGTTTTTCAGGTCATTGTCATGCTGGAGGATCCAGGCACAACCTATTTCCAATGTCCTTACTGGGGGAAGCAGGTTGGTGGCCAAAATCTTACAATATATGGCCCCATCCATCCTCTGTTCAATATGGCGCAGTCGTTTTGTCCTCTTTGCAGAAAAGCGCCCCCAAAGTATGATGTTTCCACCCCCATGCTTCTTGGTTGGGACTGTGTTCTTGAAGTTGTACTGATCTTTCTTCTTACTTAAAGCAGTGAAACTGATACCAAAAAGTTCTATGTTGGTCTCATTCGACCACATGACCTTCTCTCATGCCTCCTCTGGACCATCTAGAAGGGTCATTGGTGAACTTCCATCTGACCTGGACATGTGCTGGCCTGAGCAGGGGGACCTTGCGTGACCTGCAGGATTTTAATCCATGAGGGCTTAATGTGTTACTAACGGTATTCTTTGAGACTGTGGTCCCAGCTCTTTTCAGGTCGATGACTAGGTACTCCGGTGTAGTTCTGTGCTGATTCCTGACCATTTTCAGAATCATCCTTACCTCATGAGGCAAGAACTTGCACGGAGTCTCAGACCAAGGAAGATTGACCATCATCTTGTGTTTCTTCCATTTTCTAATAATTGCACCAACAGTTGTTACCTTCTCAGTAAGCTGATTGTCTATTGCCCTGTTGCCTACCCAGCCATGTGCAGGTCTCAATATTGGAGGTACACACTATTTGCAAATGGTATGCCAAGAACCACGTTATTTTTATGGAGATTTTCTTTAGTGGTTAGGAGAGGCTGCTTTTAGTGATTTTCATGCCACGTCTTGCCACGTCTGTTGAATTTTTTGTGTTTTTACTAGTGCACGTCTACAGTTTTCTCCCTGGTGTCCTTAGACAGCTCTTTGGTCTTGGCCATGGTGGAAAGGTTGGAGTGTGAGTGATTGGTTTCCAAAAAGTTTTATTGGGTTTTACGTTTTTCTTCCGCAAACAATTAGAAATGTAGAAACAGCACTAAATGTACAAAATTAGCCCTTAATCGGCAATGTAAGCCCATATATCAAATAAAGTACATAAAACACCATTAATTTTTGTCTGTCGTGATTTCAACAAACATCATAACATAAATCACCCATTAACTGACAATAGTCCACTGGCAAAATTAAAGGGCAGACCAAAACGTCGTCACCCTGATCAACTGATCTAAAGCCTCGGGTTCCAGCACATAGTGGAACCGAAGCAGAGGAAGAAATAGGAAGAAGACAGGAGAGAGAAAGAGAAGAAACAGAAAAACAAAGAGAGAGAAAAGAGGGGGGGGGGGGGGGGGGAGGAAGGAAGGGGGGGTAGTATCAGTCCCTCGCACCTCCCGAGCCCACTTAGCAACAGGGGCACCCAAAGCCAACGACCCTAAGTAGAAGAGGATAAGTAAGAGATTGAGGGCTGCCAAACCGTCTGAAATTTATCTTCTCTATCATGAAGGATGGCATGAAGCAGGTCATTGGCCATGATCCAATTGAGTTTAACTCTCACCAGCTCCAGAGGGACAACCCCTTTTTTCCAGGAGGTGGCGAGGGGTGTAATTGATTGAATGTATGGAGAGCTGTTTTTTATACAGGTAACAAGTTCAAGCAGATGTAATTAATACAGAGGCAGAGTAGGAGGAGCTTCTTGAAGAAAAACTAACAGGTCTGTGAGAATTCTTGTTGGTTGGAAGTTGATAAAAAAAAATTATTTCATGCAATAAAATGCAAATTAATATTTAAAACTCATACAATGTGATTTTCTGGAATTTTTAGATTCTGTCTCTTAATGATGAAGCCTGTGTCAGAGACCAGGAAGCAACTGGGCAGCGGAGACCGGAACGCCACGATATGGGACCAGCTGCTGGAACCGGGGAGGTGAATGGATGTGGTTGCCCTCAGCCACCTCCTTCCTGACCAGATAAAAAAAAGCCCCCCCGACGGAGTACCCCTTTAATTCTCTGCTTTCTGACTTTTTAATATAACTTTCTTAAGTCATAATGTGTTTTGTTACATACAAGAAATGCTAAATCATCAGTACAAGTGATCTAGTGATAGTTTCCTGTGTAAATACATTACCTCACCTATACTCCTTACCTTTCCGTAGAGATGCTGGTTATAAGTCTGTCAAAGTATACAAAGGTCTACTTGTGGGTTGCAGGCTCACATCATATGTAACTGTATTGTGTCCCAACACAATACAAAGTTTCGTAGGTCATTGGTATCCAGAGACATTGGTAGCAGCACATACTGATTCTTCTCTGTTGACTCTAAAGCTCCTCATACACACAATAGTAGAGACACATAAAGCGGCAGTGACCATCACTGCAAAGATTTGGGTGTAAAAAGGAGATTTATAATCAGGATTAGTAAGACCACATGTTGGCAGAGTTTTCAGACACATTGCATTCACATCGCAGCCACACTGACCGTTATGGACTCCATTAGACCTCAGAAGGAGTCCTGTGCTATTTTTCAGCACATTACAGAGATACTTGACTGGATTGAGATCTCAGGGATTTGGAGGCCAAGTTAACAGCTTGAACTCTTAGTCATATTCCTTAAACCAGAGCTCCTCAAACTTTTTCTATTGGAGCCTTACCCAATAGACCAAGGCAATGCCTGGGCCTCACCAGACTGACCAAGAGGATCCTGAGCCTCGCCATCTGTGGTGAAAGTCCATATAAAAGCTGAAAAGAATGCTAGGGCTACCTTTCACCCATCTCCCAAGCTCTAGATTATAATAAAGCAAGTACAAAATAAATTAATGTTGCTAAAATTTAGATCTTTGCAAACAGCAAAAGGACTGTGCAGATCATAGTTACTTTTGTGAAAACTCCCTCCCAGCTGTGTCCCACCAACAACTAGGGGGCGCCTCACTGGTGAGCCCCGCCTCACAGTTTGAGAAGCACTGCCTTAAACCATTCCTGAACACATTATCCTTCTAAACAGGCCACTGCATGATGGGATTCTGTTACCATGAAAGGGTATATGTACTACAGGGGACATATATCATAATAAATGGGAAAAGCTACACAGTAGTCTGGGAAATGCTATACAATCAATGTAATTATCCAAAGGGTGTGAAAGCCCCACTAAAGACCCAGTCCCTCTCTAACAGGCTAAAACTTCCATTTTTTATTTATAAATTCAATTCAAATGGTCATTGGGTCCACAAATAACATGACCTAATGTGTATGCACATGTAAACATGCGTGTTAGTATCACTTTTGCATGTGTGTGCATTTAGTGTAAACATTCTCGTCATTAGGTTCCTTATTTACATCTTTTGTAGACTTACTCACTATATAAATTGTACTTCTGAATTAATAAAATAGGTTCTATTAAGCCTGTTAGAGAAGAACTGAGACTTTATTGGGGTTTAACCATGCACCCCTGGGGTCCTCTTGTGGTGTCTTTCAGTCCCCCACTGACTGATCTAGCCGCTACTTCTGAGATGGACTTATCTCTGTAGGGACAGCCTGCTCAGCCAATCACTGACTGAAGCAGGACAGCACCACAGACAGTGATTGGCTGAGCAGGCTGTCACTGTCAAGATGAGTATGTCTTGGAAGAAGTGGCCAAAGTAGTCAGCAGGGGAGAAGTTTAATAGCATATTAGGGATATCAGTAAGCAGGAAAGGATTATTGTGTTATATTTGTGTGAGTGCCCTTTATAATGTGACTTTTTACATTCCAGAAACACTAAATCATCAGTACAAGTGACCTACTGTGTAAATACATTACCTCACCTACACTCCTTACCTTTCCATAGAGACGATTATAGCTGTCAGTGTATACAAAGGTCTATTAGTGGGTAAAGGCTTACGTCATATCTAACTCTATTGTGTCCTAACACAATGCAAAGTTACCTAGGTCATTGGTATCCAGAGACATACTCAGGATTTTTCTCTGTTTGGCAGTGAAAAGGTCTCAAAAGTGGTGGCCAGAGTTAGTGATTTGACGAAGTGCAAGAGGCAACCCATGCAGTGTCAGACTGGGGTATCTGGGGCCCACCAGAAGATATAATCCTGGGGCCCCACCAGGGAAGAACCAATGGTAAACAATATGTCAGTCAGTGTTAGGGCAGGTTCTAAAGCTGGGGGCCTACCGGTGGATCCTCTGGTGGGCCAGTCGGACACTGAACGCATACATGCATCTCTTGGGGTGCTTAAGCTGTCTCCAGTTTAAAAGAATTTGGAAGGGGGTACCACTGATGGGGTATGGGAGTGACCCTCCTACCAGGTCGGTTGAACATCACTTTATCTTAATTGGAATGCAGGCACATTCGGTGTGCCCACGCTCTAATTAAGCACAGCACACAGCGTGCACAGTCTATTCTGCACAAAATAGACATATCAGTTTTCTGTGCGGCCGCACTGTATACAGAATGTATACAAGGTGGCCGTGGTTCAATAGAAAACAATGCAGATTGCCGTTGTCAATAAACAATGGGCGTAGCCGCAAACTGCAACAACGGCTGTTGTTTATTGATTCTATACATTGTGTGAATGTGGCCTAAGTGTTGAACTAGTTAGGGTACTATTACACAGAACGATAATCGGCCGAATCGATTATCGCTCCATGTAATAAATACAACGATCAGCCGATGACAACAATCATCAACTGATCGTTGATATAGGTTCTGACCTATTTTTGTCGGGCGCCGACCACGCACCACTACGTGTAATAGCGGTGCGCGGCCTATCCATGTTCCAGGGCAGCTCCTGCGGTCTTCTCCCCGGGTCCCGCTCGCTCTAGCTTCAGAGCGGCCTGTCAGCTGACAGGCCACTCTGAAGCTAGAGCGTGCGGGACCTGTGGAGAAGCAGATCGCAGAAGCAGCCCTGGAGCGTGGATAGGTAATGTACTGTATGTAATTTAAACAAGGGCTGCAAGGACATCGGTAACAATGTCCTTGCATCCCTTGTTAAACGATTATCTGGCGTCGTGTAATAGGCCCAGTAAACGAGTGACGATCTAGCAGATCGCTGCTCGTTTACAGGTATTATCGGGCCCCCATCGGCCCGTGTAATACCACCCTTAGTTTCGCACTGAGTTGTGTTTTATCCACCCACGCCATAGTACTGAAAGGTGGCTGAAAAACAGCTGCGCATCCACTGAAGGTTTGAGGCAGCAGAAACCAAAAAGCAAACATTCACGGATTAATGCCTTTCAGCAACAGATAGCTGCTGGTAGTAGATTTAGAAGTTTCTTATATCACGTTTATACCCAATCAAGAACCCTTCTTATCTTAGCTTTAAACCATTAAAAAAACCACAAGAGCCATTAAACCATCACACAACAAGTACTCTATCAGGAACCATTGTGCAAGCTCTGAGTACCTTGTGATATCTTAAAAACCCCGAGAACAGTTATTGTCCAGTTACCATGTATCCACAGGTCCCAGTGATTTATTAGGTGAAACACTGTCCTCACAGTACCCAGTCACTTGTTATGCACACCCAGTGACTTGCTATAATGCACAATCAGCACCCAGTTACTTTGTATACTGGACACTGGCTGCAAGGCTCCCACAGAAAACCACCCACAATCCACCCTCCTATCCTCTCCTCGCTCGCTATTGCTCTCCCTGCTGCAACCTACTCTCCTCTATACACAGCCGACTGGCCGCCTCCAGGAAACCAATCACCTTATATAGTGGGTGGGTGGGGGGGGGGTTGCTGACATCACAGAAGATCAGACAGGGGCAAGAGATTATGGATAATCCCTTGCCCCTGCCGAGTGACAGTACTTTAAGCTAACATGTGCGGCCGCCATTGAGGATGCCATGTTTAGCGAACTTGGTATCAAATAGCTGTGAATTTGCTTTGCAGAATGAAGCGAACTGATGGCATGTTTCGATTCGCTCATCTTTAAGAACGGCCATCAGTGAGCCTTTTGGTTGACCTTTTGTTAGGCCCCATTGACTACATGGCGGGAATACAAGACCTGCTGTTTGGGAGAAAGAGTCCCATAGTAGTCACACTCTGTCACAGTACTTAGGCCCTTCTGCTTGACTACTTTTCCTGCCAACACATCAGCTTTAAGAACTGACTGGTCACTTGCTGCCTAATGTATCCCACCCCTTGCCACATGATAATCACTGTTATTAACTTCCCCGGCCAGTGGTTCTAATATCAGTTTAAATATACTGTAAATATACTGTAAAGCTGCTAATTACGTCTGTGGTTCTGTCATCTTCATTAGGCTTTCCTGTCAATCTCATGATTATAGGTAATAGCAATCACCCCCTTAGGCTAATCTTTCTTACGACAGAATAGAAGAGGAGGTAAAGTAAACTCCAACATGGCAGATCCTGTTTTGACTTAGGGCCCTATTACACGGAGCGACAATCTGCTGAATCAGGGCAATTTGGCAGATCATCGATCCCTGTAATAAAGACAGCGATTAGCTTATAGCAACACTTTGTCTTTAGGTCCTAACCTAAAATCATGTCACTTCAAAGGCCAAGTCTGCAGTACTCGCCGGGCTGTGGGACCAGGAAGAGGCTAGGAAGGTACGGCAGAAGCCCCAGGGAGTGTGGAGACATATGTATGAACTTTAATATTTTACACTAGGCAAGAACTAACAATCTCCGTGGTTGAGCTCAGTAAATAAACACTGATCTGCTAGATTATTGATCGGCCTGTGTAATACGGCCCTTAGGATCCGAATTTATTCCTTTCAGTAAGAAAGTATGAAGCAGACACTCTCCTTCTACAAGAAAGCAACCTGGTGTCTCAGAAAAGCCAAGTCTATAGGGAGCCCAGTTCCTTTCCTATAGTAATTGCTGGAGGTCCCAGTGGTCAGACTGCCCAACAATACACTTAGGGCCCTATTACACGGAGCGATTATTACAATTATTATTGTGTAATAGAGACAACGATCAGTCTATGAAACGATCATCAGCTTATTGTTGGTTTAGGTTTGGACCTAAAATTGTCGGGCGTTGACCGTGCATTGCAATGTGTAATAGCGGTGTCCGACGGCTGACGATTGCCCAAACACCTGATACCATACCTCTCCCTGCTCCCAGTCTTCTCTCCTGTGCTCTGCAGCTTCCCGGTCCCGGCAGCAGCGTCTGAGCGGCCTGTCAGCTGACAGGCCACTCAGCCAATCACTGGCCTGGACCAGGAAGCTGCAGAGCACAGGAGAGAAGACTGGGAGTAGGGAAAGCTAATGTAATAAATGTTTGGGCAAGGGCTGCATGGACATGACTAACGATGTCCATGCAGCCCTTACTGCCCAATTATCGGGCCGTCTAATCGGTCCAGTAAATGAGCACTGATCTAGCAGATTTACTAAAATGATCAGGCCATAGCCAGCCGGTGTAATAGCACCCTTATGCTTTATCACACCTATTCTACCTAAATGGTTAATAGTGTACTTCCCTTAGAAGGCTGATTCTGCTTAACTTAAAACATATTGCAGCTGGACTTCCTATAACAGATGCTGCATGACATGCAATAAATGTAGAGCCCTTAGTGGATGGTAATCTATCTGCTTAGTTCCTATATTCATTACAGGCAGCCTTGATGTATAGCACCTATAACATTTATTAGGACCAGTAGAGCAAGGCTGCTCATGCAGAAGAAGGTGAGAAATAACCATGAAAGTAGTAAACAGGGTGCAGCATTTTACAATTTATGCACGGCTTGCAGCAAGCATTCTTTTAGAGGTGCATTCACACATACAGGATCTGCCGCAGATTTCATGCTGCAATATTAAAGGGAACCAATCACCCAGAAAATCAATGTAAAGACAAGGATATGTGCTGATAGATCACCCAGCACACTTCCCAAATATGCCCCTGTAACCTCTGTGCCCCCCTCAATTAGACAGTAATCTTACTTTGTTCAGGTCACGCGCTGTATGTAAATTTTTGCTAAGTAGTCCTGGTGGGCGTATGTAGTCCTGGTGGGCGTATGTAGTCACGGTCCGGGGGCGTATCTAGTCACGGTCCGGGGGCGTATGTAGTCACGGTCCGGGGCTGTAATCACGCCCAGAGGGGCGTGATTCGGAGGCTTGCGGTCCAGTGACGTCATCCGGCGGCTTGCGTTCCGCGTCGCGGCCGCGCTGACGTGTTCGGGAACCCGCGCATGCGCAGTACGGCGGGAGACGACGCTGACGTACTGCGCATGCGCGGGTTCCCGAACACGTCAGCGCGGCCGCTACGCGGAACGCAAGCCGCCGGATGACGTCACTGGACCGCAAGCCTCCGAATCACGCCCCTCTGGGCGTGATTACAGCCCCGGACCGTGACTACATACGCCCCCGGACCGTGACTAGATACGCCCCCGGACCGTGACTACATACGCCCACCAGGACTACATACGCCCACCAGGACTACTTAGCAAAAATTTAC